>NW_028168316.1:0-23724 GCF_964237585.1 Gallinula chloropus
CAAAGACCTAGCTGGCCTGAAGGGGCCCCAGGGGGCCCCCAAGCAGCCCCTCTCCATTTGGGTCTGGGGGCTTTCGTTGGGCCGGGAACCTGGGAGGTACCTGCCCGGTTGCAGGTCGCGGCCCGAGAAGCACTCTCCGGCCAACGTGCCAAACGTCCAGCGACTGCTCCCAAAGCGAAGGAGCCAGGACCCAAAGACCTAGCTGGCCTGAAGGGGCCCCAGGGGGCCCCCAAGCAGCCCCTCTCCATTTGGGTCTGGGGGCTTTCGTTGGGCCGGGAACCTGGGAGGTACCTGCCCGGTTGCAGGTCGCGGCCCGAGAAGCACTCTCCGGCCAACGTGCCGAACGTCCAGCGACTGCTCCCAAAGCGAAGGAGCCAGGACCCAAAGACCTAGCTGGCCTGAAGGGGCCCCAGGGGGCCCCCAAGCAGCCCCTCTCCATTTGGGTCTGGGGGCTTTCGTTGGGCCGGGAACCTGGGAGGTACCTGCCCGGTTGCAGGTCGCGGCCCGAGAAGCACTCTCCGGCCAACGTGCCAAACGTCCAGCGACTGCTCCCAAAGCGAAGGAGCCAGGACCCAAAGACCTAGCTGGCCTGAAGGGGCCCCAGGGGGCCCCCAAGCAGCCCCTCTCCATTTGGGTCTGGGGGCTTTCGTTGGGCCGGGAACCTGGGAGGTACCTGCCCGGTTGCAGGTCGCGGCCCGAGAAGCACTCTCCGGCCAACGTGCCAAACGTCCAGCGACTGCTCCCAAAGCGAAGGAGCCAGGACCCAAAGACCTAGCTGGCCTGAAGGGGCCCCAGGGGGCCCCCAAGCAGCCCCTCTCCATTTGGGTCTGGGGGCTTTCGTTGGGCCGGGAACCTGGGAGGTACCTGCCCGGTTGCAGGTCGCGGCCCGAGAAGCACTCTCCGGCCAACGTGCCAAACGTCCAGCGACTGCTCCCAAAGCGAAGGAGCCAGGACCCAAAGACCTAGCTGGCCTGAAGGGGCCCCAGGGGGCCCCCAAGCAGCCCCTCTCCATTTGGGTCTGGGGGCTTTCGTTGGGCCGGGAACCTGGGAGGTACCTGCCCGGTTGCAGGTCGCGGCCCGAGAAGCACTCTCCGGCCAACGTGCCGAACGTCCAGCGACTGCTCCCAAAGCGAAGGAGCCAGGACCCAAAGACCTAGCTGGCCTGAAGGGGGCCCAGGGGGCTCCCAAGCAGCCCCTCTCCATTTGGGTCTGGGGGCTTTCGTTGGCCCGGGAACCTGGGAGGTACCTGCCCGGTTGCAGGTCGCGGCCCGAGAAGCACTCTCCGGCCAACGTGCAAAACGTCCAGCGACTGCTCCCAAAGCGAAGGAGCCAGGACCCAAAGACCTAGCTGGCCTGAAGGGGCCCCAGGGGGCCCCCAAGCAGCCCCTCTCCATTTGGGTCTGGGGGCTTTCGTTGGGCCGGGAACCTGGGAGGTACCTGCCCGGTTGCAGGTCGCGGCCCGAGAAGCACTCTCCGGCCAACGTGCCAAACGTCCAGCGACTGCTCCCAAAGCGAAGGAGCCAGGACCCAAAGACCTAGCTGGCCTGAAGGGGCCCCAGGGGGCCCCCAAGCAGCCCCTCTCCATTTGGGTCTGGGGGCTTTCGTTGGGCCGGGAACCTGGGAGGTACCTGCCCGGTTGCAGGTCGCGGCCCGAGAAGCACTCTCCGGCCAACGTGCCGAACGTCCAGCGACTGCTCCCAAAGCGAAGGAGCCAGGACCCAAAGACCTAGCTGGCCTGAAGGGGCCCCAGGGGGCCCCCAAGCAGCCCCTCTCCATTTGGGTCTGGGGGCTTTCGTTGGGCCGGGAACCTGGGAGGTACCTGCCCGGTTGCAGGTCGCGGCCCGAGAAGCACTCTCCGGCCAACGTGCCGAACGTCCAGCGACTGCTCCCAAAGCGAAGGAGCCAGGACCCAAAGACCTAGCTGGCCTGAAGGGGCCCCAGGGGGCCCCCAAGCAGCCCCTCTCCATTTGGGTCTGGGGGCTTTCGTTGGGCCGGGAACCTGGGAGGTACCTGCCCGGTTGCAGGTCGCGGCCCGAGAAGCACTCTCCGGCCAACGTGCCCAACGTCCAGCGACTGCTCCCAAAGCGAAGGAGCCAGGACCCAAAGACCTAGCTGGCCTGAAGGGGCCCCAGGGGGCCCCCAAGCAGCCCCTCTCCATTTGGGTCTGGGGGCTTTCGTTGGGCCGGGAACCTGGGAGGTACCTGCCCGGTTGCAGGTCGCGGCCCGAGAAGCACTCTCCGGCCAACGTGCCGAACGTCCAGCGACTGCTCCCAAAGCGAAGGAGCCAGGACCCAAAGACCTAGCTGGCCTGAAGGGGCCCCAGGGGGCCCCCAAGCAGCCCCTCTCCATTTGGGTCTGGGGGCTTTCGTTGGGCCGGGAACCTGGGAGGTACCTGCCCGGTTGCAGGTCGCGGCCCGAGAAGCACTCTCCGGCCAACGTGCCAAACGTCCAGCGACTGCTCCCAAAGCGAAGGAGCCAGGACCCAAAGACCTAGCTGGCCTGAAGGGGCCCCAGGGGGCCCCCAAGCAGCCCCTCTCCATTTGGGTCTGGGGGCTTTCGTTGGCCCGGGAACCTGGGAGGTACCTGCCCGGTTGCAGGCCGCGGCCCGAGAAGCACTCTCCGGCCAACGTGCCGAACGTCCAGCGACTGCTCCCAAAGCGAAGGAGCCAGGACCCAAAGACCTAGCTGGCCTGAAGGGGCCCCAGAGGGCCCCCAAGAAGCCCCTTTCCATTTGGGTCTGGGGGCTTTCGTTGGGCCGGGAAACTGGGAGGTACCTGCCCGGTTGCAGGTCGCGGCCCGAGAAGCACTCTCCGGCCAACGTGCCAAACGTCCAGCGACTGCTCCCAAAGCGAAGGAGCCAGGACCCAAAGACCTAGCTGGCCTGAAGGGGCCCCAGGGGGCCCCCAAGCAGCCCCTCTCCATTTGGGTCTGGGGGCTTTCGTTGGGCCGGGAACCTGGGAGGTACCTGCCCGGTTGCAGGCCGCGGCCCGAGAAGCACTCTCCGGCCAACGTGCCGAACGTCCAGCGACTGCTCCCAAAGCGAAGGAGCCAGGACCCAAAGACCTAGCTGGCCTGAAGGGGCCCCAGGGGGCCCCCAAGCAGCCCCTCTCCATTTGGGTCTGGGGGCTTTCGTTGGGCCGGGAACCTGGGAGGTACCTGCCCGGTTGCAGGTCGCGGCCCGAGAAGCACTCTCCGGCCAACGTGCCAAACGTCCAGCGACTGCTCCCAAAGCGAAGGAGCCAGGACCCAAAGACCTAGCTGGCCTGAAGGGGCCCCAGGGGGCCCCCAAGCAGCCCCTCTCCATTTGGGTCTGGGGGCTTTCGTTGGGCCGGGAACCTGGGAGGTACCTGCCCGGTTGCAGGTCGCGGCCCGAGAAGCACTCTCCGGCCAACGTGCCAAACGTCCAGCGACTGCTCCCAAAGCGAAGGAGCCAGGACCCAAAGACCTAGCTGGCCTGAAGGGGCCCCAGGGGGCCCCCAAGCAGCCCCTCTCCATTTGGGTCTGGGGGCTTTCGTTGGCCCGGGAACCTGGGAGGTACCTGCCCGGTTGCAGGTCGCGGCCCGAGAAGCACTCTCCGGCCAACGTGCCAAACGTCCAGCGACTGCTCCCAAAGCGAAGGAGCCAGGACCCAAAGACCTAGCTGGCCTGAAGGGGCCCCAGGGGGCCCCCAAGAAGCCCCTTTCCATTTGGGTCTGGGGGCTTTCGTTGGGCCGGGAACCTTGGAGGTACCTGCCCGGTTGCAGGTCGCGGCCCGAGAAGCACTCTCCGGCCAACGTGCCAAACGTCCAGCGACTGCTCCCAAAGCGAAGGAGCCAGGACCCAAAGACCTAGCTGGCCTGAAGGGGCCCCAGGGGGCCCCCAAGCAGCCCCTCTCCATTTGGGTCTGGGGGCTTTCCTTGGGCCGGGAACCTGGGAGGTACCTGCCCGGTTGCAGGTCGCGGCCCGAGAAGCACTCTCCGGCCAACGTGCCAAACGTCCAGCGACTGCTCCCAAAGCGAAGGAGCCAGGACCCAAAGACCTAGCTGGCCTGAAGGGGCCCCAGGGGGCCCCCAAGCAGCCCCTCTCCATTTGGGTCTGGGGGCTTTCGTTGGGCCGGGAACCTGGGAGGTACCTGCCCGGTTGCAGGTCGCGGCCCGAGAAGCACTCTCCGGCCAACGTGCCGAACGTCCAGCGACTGCTCCCAAAGCGAAGGAGCCAGGACCCAAAGACCTAGCTGGCCTGAAGGGGCCCCAGGGGGCCCCCAAGCAGCCCCTCTCCATTTGGGTCTGGGGGCTTTCGTTGGCCCGGGAACCTGGGAGGTACCTGCCCGGTTGCAGGTCGCGGCCCGAGAAGCACTCTCCGGCCAACGTGCCGAACGTCCAGCGACTGCTCCCAAAGCGAAGGAGCCAGGACCCAAAGACCTAGCTGGCCTGAAGGGGCCCCAGGGGGCCCCCAAGCAGCCCCTCTCCATTTGGGTCTGGGGGCTTTCGTTGGCCCGGGAACCTGGGAGGTACCTGCCCGGTTGCAGGTCGCGGCCCGAGAAGCACTCTCCGGCCAACGTGCCAAACGTCCAGCGACTGCTCCCAAAGCGAAGGAGCCAGGACCCAAAGACCTAGCTGGCCTGAAGGGGCCCCAGGGGGCCCCCAAGCAGCCCCTCTCCATTTGGGTCTGGGGGCTTTCGTTGGGCCGGGAACCTGGGAGGTACCTGCCCGGTTGCAGGTCGCGGCCCGAGAAGCACTCTCCGGCCAACGTGCCAAACGTCCAGCGACTGCTCCCAAAGCGAAGGAGCCAGGACCCAAAGACCTAGCTGGCCTGAAGGGGCCCCAGGGGGCCCCCAAGCAGCCCCTCTCCATTTGGGTCTGGGGGCTTTCCTTGGGCCGGGAACCTGGGAGGTACCTGCCCGGTTGCAGGTCGCGGCCCGAGAAGCACTCTCCGGCCAACGTGCCGAACGTCCAGCGACTGCTCCCAAAGCGAAGGAGCCAGGACCCAAAGACCTAGCTGGCCTGAAGGGGCCCCAGGGGGCCCCCAAGCAGCCCCTCTCCATTTGGGTCTGGGGGCTTTCGTTGGGCCGGGAACCTGGGAGGTACCTGCCCGGTTGCAGGTCGCGGCCCGAGAAGCACTCTCCGGCCAACGTGCCGAACGTCCAGCGACTGCTCCCAAAGCGAAGGAGCCAGGACCCAAAGACCTAGCTGGCCTGAAGGGGCCCCAGGGGGCCCCCAAGCAGCCCCTCTCCATTTGGGTCTGGGGGCTTTCCTTGGGCCGGGAACCTGGGAGGTACCTGCCCGGTTGCAGGTCGCGGCCCGAGAAGCACTCTCCGGCCAACGTGCCAAACGTCCAGCGACTGCTCCCAAAGCGAAGGAGCCAGGACCCAAAGACCTAGCTGGCCTGAAGGGGCCCCAGGGGGCCCCCAAGCAGCCCCTCTCCATTTGGGTCTGGGGGCTTTCGTTGGGCCGGGAACCTGGGAGGTACCTGCCCGGTTGCAGGCCGCGGCCCGAAAAGCACTCTCCGGCCAACGTGCCGAACGTCCAGCGACTGCTCCCAAAGCGAAGGAGCCAGGACCCAAAGACCTAGCTGGCCTGAAGGGGCCCCAGGGGGCCCCCAAGCAGCCCCTTTCCATTTGGGTCTGGGGGCTTTCGTTGGGCCGGGAAACTGGGAGGTACCTGCCCGGTTGCAGGTCGCGGCCCGAGAAGCACTCTCCGGCCAACGTGCCAAACGTCCAGCGACTACTCCCAAAGCGAAGGAGCCAAAACCCAAAGACCTAGCTGGCCTGAAGGGGCCCCAGGGGGCCCCCAAGCAGCCCCTCTCCATTTGGGTCTGGGGGCTTTCGTTGGGCCGGGAACCTGGGAGGTACCTGCCCGGTTGCAGGTCGCGGCCCGAGAAGCACTCTCCGGCCAACGTGCCGAACGTCCAGCGACTGCTCCCAAAGCGAAGGAGCCAGGACCCAAAGACCTAGCTGGCCTGAAGGGGCCCCAGGGGGCCCCCAAGCAGCCCCTCTCCATTTGGGTCTGGGGGCTTTCGTTGGGCCGGGAACCTGGGAGGTACCTGCCCGGTTGCAGGTCGCGGCCCGAGAAGCACTCTCCGGCCAACGTGCCAAACGTCCAGCGACTGCTCCCAAAGCGAAGGAGCCAGGACCCAAAGACCTAGCTGGCCTGAAGGGGCCCCAGGGGGCCCCCAAGCAGCCCCTCTCCATTTGGGTCTGGGGGCTTTCGTTGGGCCGGGAACCTGGGAGGTACCTGCCCGGTTGCAGGTCGCGGCCCGAGAAGCACTCTCCGGCCAACGTGCCAAACGTCCAGCGACTGCTCCCAAAGCGAAGGAGCCAGGACCCAAAGACCTAGCTGGCCTGAAGGGGCCCCAGGGGGCCCCCAAGCAGCCCCTCTCCATTTGGGTCTGGGGGCTTTCGTTGGGCCGGGAACCTGGGAGGTACCTGCCCGGTTGCAGGTCGCGGCCCGAGAAGCACTCTCCGGCCAACGTGCCAAACGTCCAGCGACTGCTCCCAAAGCGAAGGAGCCAGGACCCAAAGACCTAGCTGGCCTGAAGGGGCCCCAGGGGGCCCCCAAGAAGCCCCTTTCCATTTGGGTCTGGGGGCTTTCGTTGGGCCGGGAACCTTGGAGGTACCTGCCCGGTTGCAGGTCGCGGCCCGAGAAGCACTCTCCGGCCAACGTGCCAAACGTCCAGCAACTGCTCCCAAAGCGAAGGAGCCAGGACCCAAAGACCTAGCTGGCCTGAAGGGGCCCCAGGGGGCCCCCAAGCAGCCCCTCTCCATTTGGGTCTGGGGGCTTTCCTTGGGCCGGGAACCTGGGAGGTACCTGCCCGGTTGCAGGTCGCGGCCCGAGAAGCACTCTCCGGCCAACGTGCCAAACGTCCAGCGACTGCTCCCAAAGCGAAGGAGCCAGGACCCAAAGACCTAGCTGGCCTGAAGGGGCCCCAGGGGGCCCCCAAGCAGCCCCTCTCCATTTGGGTCTGGGGGCTTTCGTTGGGCCGGGAACCTGGGAGGTACCTGCCCGGTTGCAGGTCGCGGCCCGAGAAGCACTCTCCGGCCAACGTGCCAAACGTCCAGCGACTGCTCCCAAAGCGAAGGAGCCAGGACCCAAAGACCTAGCTGGCCTGAAGGGGCCCCAGGGGGCCCCCAAGCAGCCCCTCTCCATTTGGGTCTGGGGGCTTTCGTTGGGCCGGGAACCTGGGAGGTACCTGCCCGGTTGCAGGTCGCGGCCCGAGAAGCACTCTCCGGCCAACGTGCCAAACGTCCAGCGACTGCTCCCAAAGCGAAGGAGCCAGGACCCAAAGACCTAGCTGGCCTGAAGGGGCCCCAGGGGGCCCCCAAGCAGCCCCTCTCCATTTGGGTCTGGGGGCTTTCGTTGGGCCGGGAACCTGGGAGGTACCTGCCCGGTTGCAGGTCGCGGCCCGAGAAGCACTCTCCGGCCAACGTGCCAAACGTCCAGCGACTGCTCCCAAAGCGAAGGAGCCAGGACCCAAAGACCTAGCTGGCCTGAAGGGGCCCCAGGGGGCCCCCAAGCAGCCCCTCTCCATTTGGGTCTGGGGGCTTTCGTTGGGCCGGGAACCTGGGAGGTACCTGCCCGGTTGCAGGTCGCGGCCCGAGAAGCACTCTCCGGCCAACGTGCCCAACGTCCAGCGACTGCTCCCAAAGCGAAGGAGCCAGGACCCAAAGACCTAGCTGGCCTGAAGGGGCCCCAGGGGGCCCCCAAGCAGCCCCTCTCCATTTGGGTCTGGGGGCTTTCATTGGGCCGGGAACCTGGGAGGTACCTGCCCGGTTGCAGGTCGCGGCCCGAGAAGCACTCTCCGGCCAACGTGCCAAACGTCCAGCGACTGCTCCCAAAGCGAAGGAGCCAGGACCCAAAGACCTAGCTGGCCTGAAGGGGCCCCAGGGGGCCCCCAAGCAGCCCCTCTCCATTTGGGTCTGGGGGCTTTCGTTGGGCCGGGAACCTGGGAGGTACCTGCCTGGTTGCAGGTCGCGGCCCGAGAAGCACTCTCCGGCCAATGTGCCAAACGTCCAGCGACTGCTCCCAAAGCGAAGGAGCCAGGACCCAAAGACCTAGCTGGCCTGAAGGGGCCCCAGGGGGCCCCCAAGCAGCCCCTCTCCATTTGGGTCTGGGGGCTTTCGTTGGGCCGGGAACCTGGGAGGTACCTGCCCGGTTGCAGGTCGCGGCCCGAGAAGCACTCTCCGGCCAACGTGCCAAACGTCCAGCGACTGCTCCCAAAGCGAAGGAGCCAGGACCCAAAGACCTAGCTGGCCTGAAGGGGCCCCAGGGGGCCCCCAAGCAGCCCCTCTCCATTTGGGTCTGGGGGCTTTCGTTGGGCCGGGAACCTGGGAGGTACCTGCCCGGTTGCAGGTCGCGGCCCGAGAAGCACTCTCCGGCCAACGTGCCAAACGTCCAGCGACTGCTCCCAAAGCGAAGGAGCCAGGACCCAAAGACCTAGCTGGCCTGAAGGGGCCCCAGGGGGCCCCCAAGCAGCCCCTCTCCATTTGGGTCTGGGGGCTTTCGTTGGGCCGGGAACCTGGGAGGTACCTGCCCGGTTGCAGGTCGCGGCCCGAGAAGCACTCTCCGGCCAACGTGCCGAACGTCCAGCGACTGCTCCCAAAGCGAAGCAGCCAGGTCCCAAAGACCTAGCTAGCCTGAAGGGGCCCCAGGGGGCCCCCAAGCAGCCCCTCTCCATTTGGGTCTGGGGGCTTTCGTTGGGCCGGGAACCTGGGAGGTACCTGCCCGGTTGCAGGTCGCGGCCCGAGAAGCACTCTCCGGCCAACGTGCCAAACGTCCAGCGACTGCTCCCAAAGCGAAGGAGCCAGGACCCAAAGACCTAGCTGGCCTGAAGGGGCCCCAGGGGGCCCCCAAGCAGCCCCTCTCCATTTGGGTCTGGGGGCTTTCCTTGGGCCGGGAACCTGGGAGGTACCTGCCCGGTTGCAGGTCGCGGCCCGAGAAGCACTCTCCGGCCAACGTGCCGAACGTCCAGCGACTGCTCCCAAAGCGAAGGAGCCAGGACCCAAAGACCTAGCTGGCCTGAAGGGGCCCCAGGGGGCCCCCAAGCAGCCCCTCTCCATTTGGGTCTGGGGGCTTTCGTTGGGCCGGGAACCTGGGAGGTACCTGCCCGGTTGCAGGTCGCGGCCCGAGAAGCACTCTCCGGCCAACGTGCCAAACGTCCAGCGACTGCTCCCAAAGCGAAGGAGCCAGGACCCAAAGACCTAGCTGGCCTGAAGGGGCCCCAGGGGGCCCCCAAGCAGCCCCTCTCCATTTGGGTCTGGGGGCTTTCGTTGGGCCGGGAACCTGGGAGGTACCTGCCCGGTTGCAGGTCGCGGCCCGAGAAGCACTCTCCGGCCAACGTGCCGAACGTCCAGCGACTGCTCCCAAAGCGAAGGAGCCAGGACCCAAAGACCTAGCTGGCCTGAAGGGGCCCCAGGGGGCCCCCAAGCAGCCCCTCTCCATTTGGGTCTGGGGGCTTTCGTTGGGCCGGGAACCTGGGAGGTACCTGCCCGGTTGCAGGTCGCGGCCCGAGAAGCACTCTCCGGCCAACGTGCCGAACGTCCAGCGACTGCTCCCAAAGCGAAGGAGCCAGGACCCAAAGACCTAGCTGGCCTGAAGGGGCCCCAGGGGGCCCCCAAGCAGCCCCTCTCCATTTGGGTCTGGGGGCTTTCGTTGGGCCGGGAACCTGGGAGGTACCTGCCCGGTTGCAGGTCGCGGCCCGAGAAGCACTCTCCGGCCAACGTGCCGAACGTCCAGCGACTGCTCCCAAAGCGAAGGAGCCAGGACCCAAAGACCTAGCTGGCCTGAAGGGGCCCCAGGGGGCCCCCAAGCAGCCCCTCTCCATTTGGGTCTGGGGGCTTTCGTTGGGCCGGGAACCTGGGAGGTACCTGCCCGGTTGCAGGTCGCGGCCCGAGAAGCACTCTCCGGCCAACGTGCCGAACGTCCAGCGACTGCTCCCAAAGCGAAGGAGCCAGGACCCAAAGACCTAGCTGGCCTGAAGGGGCCCCAGGGGGCCCCCAAGCAGCCCCTCTCCATTTGGGTCTGGGGGCTTTCGTTGGGCCGGGAACCTGGGAGGTACCTGCCCGGTTGCAGGTCGCGGCCCGAGAAGCACTCTCCGGCCAACGTGCCCAACGTCCAGTGACTGCTCCCAAAGCGAAGGAGCCAGGACCCAAAGACCTAGCTGGCCTGAAGGGGCCCCAGGGGGCCCCCAAGCAGCCCCTCTCCATTTGGGTCTGGGGGCTTTCGTTGGGCCGGGAACCTGGGAGGTACCTGCCCGGTTGCAGGTCGCGGCCCGAGAAGCACTCTCCGGCCAACGTGCCAAACGTCCAGCGACTGCTCCCAAAGCGAAGGAGCCAGGACCCAAAGACCTAGCTGGCCTGAAGGGGCCCCAGGGGGCCCCCAAGCAGCCCCTCTCCATTTGGGTCTGGGGGCTTTCCTTGGGCCGGGAACCTGGGAGGTACCTGCCCGGTTGCAGGTCGCGGCCCGAGAAGCACTCTCCGGCCAACGTGCCAAACGTCCAGCGACTGCTCCCAAAGCGAAGGAGCCAGGACCCAAAGACCTAGCTGGCCTGAAGGGGCCCCAGGGGGCCCCCAAGCAGCCCCTTTCCATTTGGGTCTGGGGGCTTTCGTTGGGCCGGGAACCTGGGAGGTACCTGCCCGGTTGCAGGTCGCGGCCCGAGAAGCACTCTCCGGCCAACGTGCCAAACGTCCAGCGACTGCTCCCAAAGCGAAGGAGCCAGGACCCAAAGACCTAGCTGGCCTGAAGGGGCCCCAGGGGGCCCCCAAGCAGCCCCTCTCCATTTGGGTCTGGGGGCTTTCGTTGGGCCGGGAACCTGGGAGGTACCTGCCCGGTTGCAGGTCGCGGCCCGAGAAGCACTCTCCGGCCAACGTGCCAAACGTCCAGCGACTGCTCCCAAAGCGAAGGAGCCAGGACCCAAAGACCTAGCTGGCCTGAAGGGGCCCCAGGGGGCCCCCAAGCAGCCCCTCTCCATTTGGGTCTGGGGGCTTTCCTTGGGCCGGGAACCTGGGAGGTACCTGCCCGGTTGCAGGTCGCGGCCCGAGAAGCACTCTCCGGCCAACGTGCCGAACGTCCAGCGACTGCTCCCAAAGCGAAGCAGCCAGGTCCCAAAGACCTAGCTAGCCTGAAGGGGCCCCAGGGGGCCCCCAAGCAGCCCCTCTCCATTTGGGTCTGGGGGCTTTCGTTGGGCCGGGAACCTGGGAGGTACCTGCCCGGTTGCAGGTCGCGGCCCGAGAAGCACTCTCCGGCCAACGTGCCAAACGTCCAGCGACTGCTCCCAAAGCGAAGGAGCCAGGACCCAAAGACCTAGCTGGCCTGAAGGGGCCCCAGGGGGCCCCCAAGCAGCCCCTCTCCATTTGGGTCTGGGGGCTTTCGTTGGGCCGGGAACCTGGGAGGTACCTGCCCGGTTGCAGGTCGCGGCCCGAGAAGCACTCTCCGGCCAACGTGCCAAACGTCCAGCGACTGCTCCCAAAGCGAAGGAGCCAGGACCCAAAGACCTAGCTGGCCTGAAGGGGCCCCAGGGGGCCCCCAAGCAGCCCCTCTCCATTTGGGTCTGGGGGCTTTCGTTGGGCCGGGAACCTGGGAGGTACCTGCCCGGTTGCAGGTCGCGGCCCGAGAAGCACTCTCCGGCCAACGTGCCGAACGTCCAGCGACTGCTCCCAAAGCGAAGGAGCCAGGACCCAAAGACCTAGCTGGCCTGAAGGGGCCCCAGGGGGCCCCCAAGCAGCCCCTCTCCATTTGGGTCTGGGGGCTTTCGTTGGCCCGGGAACCTGGGAGGTACCTGCCCGGTTGCAGGTCGCGGCCCGAGAAGCACTCTCCGGCCAACGTGCCGAACGTCCAGCGACTGCTCCCAAAGCGAAGGAGCCAGGACCCAAAGACCTAGCTGGCCTGAAGGGGCCCCAGGGGGCCCCCAAGCAGCCCCTCTCCATTTGGGTCTGGGGGCTTTCGTTGGCCCGGGAACCTGGGAGGTACCTGCCCGGTTGCAGGTCGCGGCCCGAGAAGCACTCTCCGGCCAACGTGCAAAACGTCCAGCGACTGCTCCCAAAGCGAAGGAGCCAGGACCCAAAGACCTAGCTGGCCTGAAGGGGCCCCAGGGGGCCCCCAAGCAGCCCCTCTCCATTTGGGTCTGGGGGCTTTCGTTGGGCCGGGAACCTGGGAGGTACCTGCCCGGTTGCAGGTCGCGGCCCGAGAAGCACTCTCCGGCCAACGTGCCAAACGTCCAGCGACTGCTCCCAAAGCGAAGGAGCCAGGACCCAAAGACCTAGCTGGCCTGAAGGGGCCCCAGGGGGCCCCCAAGCAGCCCCTCTCCATTTGGGTCTGGGGGCTTTCGTTGGGCCGGGAACCTGGGAGGTACCTGCCCGGTTGCAGGTCGCGGCCCGAGAAGCACTCTCCGGCCAACGTGCCGAACGTCCAGCGACTGCTCCCAAAGCGAAGGAGCCAGGACCCAAAGACCTAGCTGGCCTGAAGGGGCCCCAGGGGGCCCCCAAGCAGCCCCTCTCCATTTGGGTCTGGGGGCTTTCGTTGGGCCGGGAACCTGGGAGGTACCTGCCCGGTTGCAGGTCGCGGCCCGAGAAGCACTCTCCGGCCAACGTGCCGAACGTCCAGCGACTGCTCCCAAAGCGAAGGAGCCAGGACCCAAAGACCTAGCTGGCCTGAAGGGGCCCCAGGGGGCCCCCAAGCAGCCCCTCTCCATTTGGGTCTGGGGGCTTTCGTTGGGCCGGGAACCTGGGAGGTACCTGCCCGGTTGCAGGTCGCGGCCCGAGAAGCACTCTCCGGCCAACGTGCCGAACGTCCAGCGACTGCTCCCAAAGCGAAGGAGCCAGGACCCAAAGACCTAGCTGGCCTGAAGGGGCCCCAGGGGGCCCCCAAGCAGCCCCTCTCCATTTGGGTCTGGGGGCTTTCGTTGGGCCGGGAACCTGGGAGGTACCTGCCCGGTTGCAGGTCGCGGCCCGAGAAGCACTCTCCGGCCAACGTGCCGAACGTCCAGCGACTGCTCCCAAAGCGAAGGAGCCAGGACCCAAAGACCTAGCTGGCCTGAAGGGGCCCCAGGGGGCCCCCAAGCAGCCCCTCTCCATTTGGGTCTGGGGGCTTTCGTTGGGCCGGGAACCTGGGAGGTACCTGCCCGGTTGCAGGTCGCGGCCCGAGAAGCACTCTCCGGCCAACGTGCCAAACGTCCAGCGACTGCTCCCAAAGCGAAGGAGCCAGGACCCAAAGACCTAGCTGGCCTGAAGGGGCCCCAGGGGGCCCCCAAGCAGCCCCTCTCCATTTGGGTCTGGGGGCTTTCCTTGGGCCGGGAACCTGGGAGGTACCTGCCCGGTTGCAGGCCGCGGCCCGAGAAGCACTCTCCGGCCAACGTGCCGAACGTCCAGCGACTGCTCCCAAAGCGAAGGAGCCAGGACCCAAAGACCTAGCTGGCCTGAAGGGGCCCCAGGGGGCCCCCAAGCAGCCCCTCTCCATTTGGGTCTGGGGGCTTTCGTTGGGCCAGGAACCTGGGAGGTACCTGCCCGGTTGCAGGTCGCGGCCCGAGAAGCACTCTCCGGCCAACGTGCCAAACGTCCAGCGACTGTTCCCAAAGCGAAGGAGCCAGGACCCAAAGACCTAGCTGGCCTGAAGGGGCCCCAGGGGGCCCCCAAGCAGCCCCTCTCCATTTGGGTCTGGGGGCTTTCGTTGGGCCGGGAACCTGGGAGGTACCTGCCCGGTTGCAGGTCGCGGCCCGAGAAGCACTCTCCGGCCAACGTGCCGAACGTCCAGCGACTGCTCCCAAAGCGAAGGAGCCAGGACCCAAAGACCTAGCTGGCCTGAAGGGGCCCCAGGGGGCCCCCAAGCAGCCCCTCTCCATTTGGGTCTGGGGGCTTTCGTTGGGCCGGGAACCTGGGAGGTACCTGCCCGGTTGCAGGTCGCGGCCCGAGAAGCACTCTCCGGCCAACGTGCCGAACGTCCAGCGACTGCTCCCAAAGCGAAGGAGCCAGGACCCAAAGACCTAGCTGGCCTGAAGGGGCCCCAGGGGGCCCCCAAGCAGCCCCTCTCCATTTGGGTCTGGGGGCTTTCGTTGGGCTGGGAACCTGGGAGGTACCTGCCCGGTTGCAGGTCGCGGCCCGAGAAGCACTCTCCGGCCAACGTGCCGAACGTCCAGCGACTGCTCCCAAAGCGAAGGAGCCAGGACCCAAAGACCTAGCTGGCCTGAAGGGGCCCCAGGGGGCCCCCAAGCAGCCCCTCTCCATTTGGGTCTGGGGGCTTTCGTTGGGCCGGGAACCTGGGAGGTACCTGCCCGGTTGCAGGTCGCGGCCCGAGAAGCACTCTCCGGCCAACGTGCCAAACGTCCAGCGACTGCTCCCAAAGCGAAGGAGCCAGGACCCAAAGACCTAGCTGGCCTGAAGGGGCCCCAGGGGGCCCCCAAGCAGCCCCTCTCCATTTGGGTCTGGGGGCTTTCGTTGGGCCGGGAACCTGGGAGGTACCTGCCCGGTTGCAGGTCGCGGCCCGAGAAGCACTCTCCGGCCAACGTGCCAAACGTCCAGCGACTGCTCCCAAAGCGAAGGAGCCAGGACCCAAAGACCTAGCTGGCCTGAAGGGGCCCCAGGGGGCCCCCAAGAAGCCCCTTTCCATTTGGGTCTGGGGGCTTTCGTTGGGCCGGGAACCTTGGAGGTACCTGCCCGGTTGCAGGTCGCGGCCCGAAAAGCACTCTCCGGCCAACGTGCCAAACGTCCAGCGACTGCTCCCAAAGCGAAGGAGCCAGGACCCAAAGACCTAGCTGGCCTGAAGGGGCCCCAGGGGGCCCCCAAGCAGCCCCTCTCCATTTGGGTCTGGGGGCTTTCCTTGGGCCGGGAACCTGGGAGGTACCTGCCCGGTTGCAGGTCGCGGCCCGAGAAGCACTCTCCGGCCAACGTGCCAAACGTCCAGCGACTGCTCCCAAAGCGAAGGAGCCAGGACCCAAAGACCTAGCTGGCCTGAAGGGGCCCCAGGGGGCCCCCAAGCAGCCCCTCTCCATTTGGGTCTGGGAGCTTTCGTTGGGCCGGGAACCTGGGAGGTACCTGCCCGGTTGCAGGTCGCGGCCCGAGAAGCACTCTCCGGCCAACGTGCCGAACGTCCAGCGACTGCTCCCAAAGCGAAGGAGCCAGGACCCAAAGACCTAGCTGGCCTGAAGGGGCCCCAGGGGGCCCCCAAGCAGCCCCTCTCCATTTGGGTCTGGGGGCTTTCATTGGCCCGGGAACCTGGGAGGTACCTGCCCGGTTGCAGGTCGCGGCCCGAGAAGCACTCTCCGGCCAACGTGCCGAACGTCCAGCGACTGCTCCCAAAGCGAAGGAGCCAGGACCCAAAGACCTAGCTGGCCTGAAGGGGCCCCAGGGGGCCCCCAAGCAGCCCCTCTCCATTTGGGTCTGGGGGCTTTCGTTGGGCCGGGAACCTGGGAGGTACCTGCCCGGTTGCAGGTCGCGGCCCGAGAAGCACTCTCCGGCCAACGTGCCAAACGTCCAGCGACTGCTCCCAAAGCGAAGGAGCCAGGACCCAAAGACCTAGCTGGCCTGAAGGGGCCCCAGGGGGCCCCCAAGCAGCCCCTCTCCATTTGGGTCTGGGGGCTTTCGTTGGGCCGGGAACCTGGGAGGTACCTGCCCGGTTGCAGGTCGCGGCCCGAGAAGCACTCTCCGGCCAACGTGCCAAACGTCCAGCGACTGCTCCCAAAGCGAAGGAGCCAGGACCCAAAGACCTAGCTGGCCTGAAGGGGCCCCAGGGGGCCCCCAAGCAGCCCCTCTCCATTTGGGTCTGGGGGCTTTCGTTGGGCCGGGAACCTGGGAGGTACCTGCCCGGTTGCAGGTCGCGGCCCGAGAAGCACTCTCCGGCCAACGTGCCGAACGTCCAGCGACTGCTCCCAAAGTGAAGGAGCCAGGACCCAAAGACCTAGCTGGCCTGAAGGGGCCCCAGGGGGCCCCCAAGCAGCCCCTCTCCATTTGGGTCTGGGGGCTTTCGTTGGGCCGGGAACCTGGGAGGTACCTGCCCGGTTGCAGGTCGCGGCCCGAGAAGCACTCTCCGGCCAACGTGCCGAACGTCCAGCGACTGCTCCCAAAGCGAAGGAGCCAGGACCCAAAGACCTAGCTGGCCTGAAGGGGCCCCAGGGGGCCCCCAAGCAGCCCCTCTCCATTTGGGTCTGGGGGCTTTCGTTGGGCCGGGAACCTGGGAGGTACCTGCCCGGTTGCAGGTCGCGGCCCGAGAAGCACTCTCCGGCCAACGTGCCAAACGTCCAGCAACTGCTCCCAAAGCGAAGGAGCCAGGACCCAAAGACCTAGCTGGCCTGAAGGGGCCCCAGGGGGCCCCCAAGCAGCCCCTCTCCATTTGGGTCTGGGGGCTTTCGTTGGGCCGGGAACCTGGGAGGTACCTGCCCGGTTGCAGGCCGCGGCCCGAAAAGCACTCTCCGGCCAACGTGCCGAACGTCCAGCGACTGCTCCCAAAGCGAAGGAGCCAGGACCCAAAGACCTAGCTGGCCTGAAGGGGCCCCAGGGGGCCCCCAAGCAGCCCCTTTCCATTTGGGTCTGGGGGCTTTCGTTGGGCCGGGAACCTGGGAGGTACCTGCCCGGTTGCAGGTCGCGGCCCGAGAAGCACTCTCCGGCCAACGTGCCGAACGTCCAGCGACTGCTCCCAAAGCGAAGGAGCCAGGACCCAAAGACCTAGCTGGCCTGAAGGGGCCCCAGGGGGCCCCCAAGCAGCCCCTCTCCATTTGGGTCTGGGGGCTTTCGTTGGGCCGGGAACCTGGGAGGTACCTGCCCGGTTGCAGGTCGCGGCCCGAGAAGCACTCTCCGGCCAACGTGCCGAACGTCCAGCGACTGCTCCCAAAGCGAAGGAGCCAGGACCCAAAGACCTAGCTGGCCTGAAGGGGCCCCAGGGGGCCCCCAAGCAGCCCCTCTCCATTTGGGTCTGGGGGCTTTCGTTGGGCCGGGAACCTGGGAGGTACCTGCCCGGTTGCAGGTCGCGGCCCGAGAAGCACTCTCCGGCCAACGTGCCGAACGTCCAGCGACTGCTCCCAAAGCGAAGGAGCCAGGACCCAAAGACCTAGCTGGCCTGAAGGGGCCCCAGGGGGCCCCCAAGCAGCCCCTCTCCATTTGGGTCTGGGGGCTTTCGTTGGGCCGGGAACCTGGGAGGTACCTGCCCGGTTGCAGGTCGCGGCCCGAGAAGCACTCTCCGGCCAACGTGCCGAACGTCCAGCGACTGCTCCCAAAGCGAAGGAGCCAGGACCCAAAGACCTAGCTGGCCTGAAGGGGCCCCAGGGGGCCCCCAAGCAGCCCCTCTCCATTTGGGTCTGGGGGCTTTCGTTGGGCCGGGAACCTGGGAGGTACCTGCCCGGTTGCAGGTCGCGGCCCGAGAAGCACTCTCCGGCCAACGTGCCAAACGTCCAGCGACTGCTCCCAAAGCGAAGGAGCCAGGACCCAAAGACCTAGCTGGCCTGAAGGGGCCCCAGGGGGCCCCCAAGCAGCCCCTCTCCATTTGGGTCTGGGGGCTTTCGTTGGGCCGGGAACCTGGGAGGTACCTGCCCGGTTGCAGGCCGCGGCCCGAGAAGCACTCTCCGGCCAACGTGCCGAACGTCCAGCGACTGCTCCCAAAGCGAAGGAGCCAGGACCCAAAGACCTAGCTGGCCTGAAGGGGCCCCAGGGGGCCCCCAAGCAGCCCCTCTCCATTTGGGTCTGGGGGCTTTCGTTGGGCCGGGAACCTGGGAGGTACCTGCCCGGTTGCAGGTCGCGGCCCGAGAAGCACTCTCCGGCCAACGTGCCAAACGTCCAGCGACTGTTCCCAAAGCGAAGGAGCCAGGACCCAAAGACCTAGCTGGCCTGAAGGGGCCCCAGGGGGCCCCCAAGCAGCCCCTCTCCATTTGGGTCTGGGGGCTTTCGTTGGGCCGGGAACCTGGGAGGTACCTGCCCGGTTGCAGGTCGCGGCCCGAGAAGCACTCTCCGGCCAACGTGCCGAACGTCCAGCGACTGCTCCCAAAGCGAAGGAGCCAGGACCCAAAGACCTAGCTGGCCTGAAGGGGCCCCAGGGGGCCCCCAAGCAGCCCCTCTCCATTTGGGTCTGGGGGCTTTCGTTGGGCCGGGAACCTGGGAGGTACCTGCCCGGTTGCAGGTCGCGGCCCGAGAAGCACTCTCCGGCCAACGTGCCGAACGTCCAGCGACTGCTCCCAAAGCGAAGGAGCCAGGACCCAAAGACCTAGCTGGCCTGAAGGGGCCCCAGGGGGCCCCCAAGCAGCCCCTCTCCATTTGGGTCTGGGGGCTTTCGTTGGGCTGGGAACCTGGGAGGTACCTGCCCGGTTGCAGGTCGCGGCCCGAGAAGCACTCTCCGGCCAACGTGCCGAACGTCCAGCGACTGCTCCCAAAGCGAAGGAGCCAGGACCCAAAGACCTAGCTGGCCTGAAGGGGCCCCAGGGGGCCCCCAAGCAGCCCCTCTCCATTTGGGTCTGGGGGCTTTCGTTGGGCCGGGAACCTGGGAGGTACCTGCCCGGTTGCAGGTCGCGGCCCGAGAAGCACTCTCCGGCCAACGTGCCAAACGTCCAGCGACTGCTCCCAAAGCGAAGGAGCCAGGACCCAAAGACCTAGCTGGCCTGAAGGGGCCCCAGGGGGCCCCCAAGCAGCCCCTCTCCATTTGGGTCTGGGGGCTTTCGTTGGGCCGGGAACCTGGGAGGTACCTGCCCGGTTGCAGGTCGCGGCCCGAGAAGCACTCTCCGGCCAACGTGCCGAACGTCCAGCGACTGCTCCCAAAGCGAAGGAGCCAGGACCCAAAGACCTAGCTGGCCTGAAGGGGCCCCAGGGGGCCCCCAAGCAGCCCCTCTCCATTTGGGTCTGGGGGCTTTCGTTGGGCCGGGAACCTGGGAGGTACCTGCCCGGTTGCAGGTCGCGGCCCGAGAAGCACTCTCCGGCCAACGTGCCGAACGTCCAGCGACTGCTCCCAAAGCGAAGGAGCCAGGACCCAAAGACCTAGCTGGCCTGAAGGGGCCCCAGGGGGCCCCCAAGCAGCCCCTCTCCATTTGGGTCTGGGGGCTTTCGTTGGGCTGGGAACCTGGGAGGTACCTGCCCGGTTGCAGGTCGCGGCCCGAGAAGCACTCTCCGGCCAACGTGCCGAACGTCCAGCGACTGCTCCCAAAGCGAAGGAGCCAGGACCCAAAGACCTAGCTGGCCTGAAGGGGCCCCAGGGGGCCCCCAAGCAGCCCCTCTCCATTTGGGTCTGGGGGCTTTCGTTGGGCCGGGAACCTGGGAGGTACCTGCCCGGTTGCAGGTCGCGGCCCGAGAAGCACTCTCCGGCCAACGTGCCGAACGTCCAGCGACTGCTCCCAAAGCGAAGGAGCCAGGACCCAAAGACCTAGCTGGCCTGAAGGGGCCCCAGGGGGCCCCCAAGCAGCCCCTCTCCATTTGGGTCTGGGGGCTTTCGTTGGGCCGGGAACCTGGGAGGTACCTGCCCGGTTGCAGGTCGCGGCCCGAGAAGCACTCTCCGGCCAACGTGCCGAACGTCCAGCGACTGCTCCCAAAGCGAAGGAGCCAGGACCCAAAGACCTAGCTGGCCTGAAGGGGCCCCAGGGGGCCCCCAAGCAGCCCCTCTCCATTTGGGTCTGGGGGCTTTCGTTGGGCCGGGAACCTGGGAGGTACCTGCCCGGTTGCAGGTCGCGGCCCGAGAAGCACTCTCCGGCCAACGTGCCAAACGTCCAGCGACTGCTCCCAAAGCGAAGGAGCCAGGACCCAAAGACCTAGCTGGCCTGAAGGGGCCCCAGGGGGCCCCCAAGCAGCCCCTCTCCATTTGGGTCTGGGGGCTTTCGTTGGGCCGGGAACCTGGGAGGTACCTGCCCGGTTGCAGGCCGCGGCCCGAGAAGCACTCTCCGGCCAACGTGCCGAACGTCCAGCGACTGCTCCCAAAGCGAAGGAGCCAGGACCCAAAGACTAGCTGGCCTGAAGGGGCCCCAGGGGGCCCCCAAGCAGCCCCTCTCCATTTGGGTCTGGGGGCTTTCGTTGGGCCGGGAACCTGGGAGGTACCTGCCCGGTTGCAGGTCGCGGCCCGAGAAGCACTCTCCGGCCAACGTGCCAAACGTCCAGCGACTGCTCCCAAAGCGAAGGAGCCAGGACCCAAAGACCTAGCTGGCCTGAAGGGGCCCCAGGGGGCCCCCAAGCAGCCCCTCTCCATTTGGGTCTGGGGGCTTTCGTTGGGCCGGGAACCTGGGAGGTACCTGCCCGGTTGCAGGTCGCGGCCCGAGAAGCACTCTCCGGCCAACGTGCCGAACGTCCAGCGACTGCTCCCAAAGCGAAGGAGCCAGGACCCAAAGACCTAGCTGGCCTGAAGGGGCCCCAGGGGGCCCCCAAGCAGCCCCTCTCCATTTGGGTCTGGGGCTTTCGTTGGGCCGGGAACCTGGGAGGTACCTGCCCGGTTGCAGGTCGCGGCCCGAGAAGCACTCTCCGGCCAACGTGCCGAACGTCCAGCGACTGCTCCCAAAGCGAAGGAGCCAGGACCCAAAGACCTAGCTGGCCTGAAGGGGCCCCAGGGGGCCCCCAAGCAGCCCCTCTCCATTTGGGTCTGGGGGCTTTCGTTGGGCCGGGAACCTGGGAGGTACCTGCCCGGTTGCAGGTCGCGGCCCGAGAAGCACTCTCCGGCCAACGTGCCGAACGTCCAGCGACTGCTCCCAAAGCGAAGGAGCCAGGACCCAAAGACCTAGCTGGCCTGAAGGGGCCCCAGGGGGCCCCAAGCAGCCCTCTCCATTTGGGTCTGGGGGCTTTCGTTGGGCCGGGAACCTGGGAGGTACCTGCCCGGTTGCAGGTCGCGGCCCGAGAAGCACTCTCCGGCCAACGTGCCAAACGTCCAGCGACTGCTCCCAAAGCGAAGGAGCCAGGACCCAAAGACCTAGCTGGCCTGAAGGGGCCCCAGGGGGCCCCCAAGCAGCCCCTCTCCATTTGGGTCTGGGGGCTTTCGTTGGGCCGGGAACCTGGGAGGTACCTGCCCGGTTGCAGGTCGCGGCCCGAGAAGCACTCTCCGGCCAACGTGCCAAACGTCCAGCGACTGCTCCCAAAGCGAAGGAGCCAGGACCCAAAGACCTAGCTGGCCTGAAGGGGCCCCAGGGGGCCCCCAAGCAGCCCCTCTCCATTTGGGTCTGGGGGCTTTCGTTGGGCCGGGAACCTGGGAGGTACCTGCCCGGTTGCAGGTCGCGGCCCGAGAAGCACTCTCCGGCCAACGTGCCGAACGTCCAGCGACTGCTCCCAAAGCGAAGGAGCCAGGACCCAAAGACCTAGCTGGCCTGAAGGGGCCCCAGGGGGCCCCCAAGCAGCCCCTCTCCATTTGGGTCTGGGGGCTTTCGTTGGGCTGGGAACCTGGGAGGTACCTGCCCGGTTGCAGGTCGCGGCCCGAGAAGCACTCTCCGGCCAACGTGCCGAACGTCCAGCGACTGCTCCCAAAGCGAAGGAGCCAGGACCCAAAGACCTAGCTGGCCTGAAGGGGCCCCAGGGGGCCCCCAAGCAGCCCCTCTCCATTTGGGTCTGGGGGCTTTCGTTGGGCCGGGAACCTGGGAGGTACCTGCCCGGTTGCAGGTCGCGGCCCGAGAAGCACTCTCCGGCCAACGTGCCAAACGTCCAGCGACTGCTCCCAAAGCGAAGGAGCCAGGACCCAAAGACCTAGCTGGCCTGAAGGGGCCCCAGGGGGCCCCCAAGCAGCCCCTCTCCATTTGGGTCTGGGGGCTTTCGTTGGGCCGGGAACCTGGGAGGTACCTGCCCGGTTGCAGGTCGCGGCCCGAGAAGCACACTCCGGCCAACGTGCCAAACGTCCAGCGACTGCTCCCAAAGCGAAGGAGCCAGGACCCAAAGACCTAGCTGGCCTGAAGGGGCCCCCAGGGGGCCCCCAAGAAGCCCCTTTCCATTTGGGTCTGGGGGCTTTCGTTGGGCCGGGAACCTTGGAGGTACCTGCCCGGTTGCAGGTCGCGGCCCGAGAAGCACTCTCCGGCCAACGTGCCAAACGTCCAGCGACTGCTCCCAAAGCGAAGGAGCCAGGACCCAAAGACCTAGCTGGCCTGAAGGGGCCCCAGGGGGCCCCCAAGCAGCCCCTCTCCATTTGGGTCTGGGGGCTTTCGTTGGGCCGGGAACCTGGGAGGTACCTGCCCGGTTGCAGGTCGCGGCCCGAGAAGCACTCTCCGGCCAATGTGCCCAACGTCCAGCGACTGCTCCCAAAGCGAAGGAGCCAGGACCCAAAGACCTAGCTGGCCTGAAGGGGCCCAGGGGGCCCCAAGCAGCCCCTCTCCATTTGGGTCTGGGGGCTTTCGTTGGGCCGGGAACCTGGGAGGTACCTGCCCCGGTTGCAGGTCGCCGGCCCGAGAAGCACTCTCCGGCCAACGTGCCAAACGTCCAGCGACTGCTCCAAAGCGAAGGAGCCAGGACCCAAGACCTAGCTGGCCTGAAGGGGCCCCAGGGGGCCCCCAAGCAGCCCCTCTCCATTTGGGTCTGGGGGCTTTCGTTGGGCCGGGAACCTGGGAGGTACCTGCCCGGTTGCAGGTCGCGGCCCGAGAGCACTCTCCGGCCAACGTGCCAAACGTCCAGCGACTGCTCCCAAAGCGAAGGAGCCAGGACCCAAAGACCTAGCTGGCCTGAAGGGGCCCCAGGGGGCCCCCAAGCAGCCCCTCTCCATTTGGGTCTGGGGCTTTCGTTGGGCCGGGAACCTGGGAGGTACCTGCCCGGTTGCAGGTCGCGGCCCGAGAAGCACTCTCCGGCCAACGTGCCGAACGTCCAGCGACTGCTCCCAAAGCGAAGGAACCAGGACCCAAAGACCTAGCTGGCCTGAAGGGGCCCCAGGGGGCCCCCAAGCAGCCCCCTCTCCATTTGGGTCTGGGGGCTTTCGTTGGGCCGGGAACCTGGGAGGTACCTGCCCGGTTGCAGGTCGCGGCCCGAGAAGCACTCTCCGGCCAACGTGCCGAACGTCCAGCGACTGCTCCCAAAGCGAAGGAGCCAGGACCCAATGACCTAGCTGGCCTGAAGGGGCCCCAGGGGGCCCCCAAGCAGCCCCTGTCCATTTGGGTCTGGGGGCTTTCGTTGGGCCGGGAACCTGGGAGGTACCTGCCCGGTTGCAGGTCGCGGCCCGAGAAGCACTCTCCGGCCAACGTGCCAAACGTCCAGCGACTGCTCCCAAAGCGAAGGAGCCAGGACCCAAAGACCTAGCTGGCCTGAAGGGGCCCCAGGGGGCCCCCAAGCAGCCCCTCTCCATTTGGGTCTGGGGGCTTTCGTTGGGCCGGGAACCTGGGAGGTACCTGCCCGGTTGCAGGTCGCGGCCCGAGAAGCACTCTCCGGCCAACGTGCCAAACGTCCAGCGACTGCTCCCAAAGCGAAGGAGCCAGGACCCAAAGACCTAGCTGGCCTGAAGGGGCCCCAGGGGGCCCCCAAGCAGCCCCTCTCCATTTGGGTCTGGGGGCTTTCGTTGGGCCGGGAACCTGGGAGGTACCTGCCCGGTTGCAGGTCGCGGCCCGAGAAGCACTCTCCGGCCAACGTGCCAAACGTCCAGCGACTGCTCCCAAAGCGAAGGAGCCAGGACCCAAAGACCTAGCTGGCCTGAAGGGGCCCCAGGAGGCCCCCAAGCAGCCCCTCTCCATTTGGGTCTGGGGGCTTTCGTTGGGCCGGGAACCTGGGAGGTACCTGCCCGGTTGCAGGTCGCGGCCCGAGAAGCACTCTCCGGCCAACGTGCCGAACGTCCAGCGACTGCTCCCAAAGCGAAGGAGCCAGGACCCAAAGACCTAGCTGGCCTGAAGGGGCCCCAGGGGGCCCCCAAGCAG
>NW_028168315.1:0-28489 GCF_964237585.1 Gallinula chloropus
AAACAGCCCCTCTCAATTTGCGTCTGGGGACTTTCGTTGGGCCGGGGACATGGGAGGTACCTGCAAGGTTGCAGTTCACGTACTGAGAAGCACTCTCCGGCCAACATGCCCAACGTCCAGCAACAGCTCCCAAACCGAAGGAGCCAGGACCCAAAGACCTAGCTGGCCTGAAGAGTCCCCAGGGGGCCCCCAAACAGCCCCTCTCCATTTGGGTCTGGGGGCTTTCGTTGGGCATGGAACCTGGGAGGTACCTGCAAGGTTGCAGTTCGCAGCCTGAGAAGCACTCTCCGGCCAACATGCCCAACGTCCAGCAACAGCTCCCAAACCGAAGGAGCCAGGACCCAAAGACATAGCTGGCCTGAAGGGCCCCCAGGGGGCCCCCAAGCAGCCCCGCACCATTTGGGTCTGGGGGCTTTCGTTGGGCCGGGAACCTGGGAGCTACCTGCAAGGTTGCATTTCGCGGCCCGAGAAGCACTCTCCGGCCAACATGCCCAACTGCAGCAACACCTCCCAAACCGAAGGAGCCAGGACCCAAAGAAATAGCTGGCCTGAAGGAGCCCCAAGGGGTCCCCCAAGCAGCCCCTCTCCATTTGGGTCTGGGGGCTTTCGTTGGGCCGGGAACATGGGAGGTACCTGCAAGGTTGCAGTTTGCGGCCCGAGAAGCACTCTCCGGCCAACATGCCCAACTGCAGCAACAGCTCCCAAACCGAAGGAGCCAGGACCCAAAGACCTAGCTGGCCTGAAGGGCCCCCAGGGGTCCCCCAAGCAGCCCCTCTCCTTGTGGGTCTGGGGGCTTTCGTTGAGCCGGGGACCTGGGAGGTACCTGCAAGGTTGAAGTTCGCAGCCTGAGAAGCACTCTCCGGCCAACATGCCCAACGTCCAGCAACAGCTCCCAAACTGAAGGAGCCAGGACCCAAAGACCTAGCTGGCCTGAAGGGCCCCCAGGGGTCCCCCAAGCAGCCCCTCTCCATTTGGGTCTGGGGGCTTTCGTTGGGCCGGGGACATGGGAGGTACCTGCAAGGTTGCAGATCACGTACCGAGAAGCACTCTCCGGCCAACATGCCCAACGTCCAGCAACAGCTCCCAAACCGAAGGAGCCAGGACCCAAAGACCTAGCTGGCCTGAAGGGCCCCCAGGGGGCCCCCAAACAGCCCCCCTCCATTTGGGTCTGGGGGCTTTTGTTGGGCCGGGAACCTGGGAGCTACCTGCAAGGTTGCAGTTCACGGCCCGAGAACCACTCTCCGGCCAACATGCCCAACGTCCAGCAACAGCTCCCAAACCGAAGGAGCCAGGACCCAAAGACCTAGCTGGCCTGAAGGGGCCCCAGGGGGCCCCCAAGCAGCCCCTCTCCATTTGGGTCTGGGGGCTTTCGTTGGGCCGGGGATCTGGGAGGTACCTGCAAGGTTGCAGTTCGCAGCCCGAGAAGCACTCTCCGGCCAACATGCCCAACGTCCAGCAACAGCTCCCAAACCGAAGGAGCCAGGACCCAAAGACCTAGCTGGCCTGAAGGGCCCTCAGGGGGCCCCCAAGCAGCCTCTCTCCATTTGGGTCTGGGGGCTTTCGTTGGGCCGGGAACCTGGGAGGTACCTGCAAGGTTGCAGTTCGCGGCCCGAGAAGCACTCTCCGGCCAACATGCCCAACTGCAGCAACAGCTCCCAAACCGAAGGAGCCAGGACCCAAAGACCTAGCTGGCCTGAAGGGCCCCCAGGGGGCCCCCAAGCAGCCCCTCTCCATTTGGGTCTGGGGGCTTTCTTTGGGCCGGGGACCTGGGAGGTACCTGCAAGGTTACAGTTCGCAGCCTGAGAATCACTCTCCGGCCAACATGCCCAACGTCCAGCAACAGCTCCCAAACCGAAGGAGCCAGGACCCAAAGACCTAGCTGGCCTGAAGGGCCCCCAGGGGGCCCCCAAGCAGCCCCTCTCCATTTGGGTCTGGGGTCTTTTGTTGGGCCGGGGACCTGGGAGGTACCTGCAAGGTTGCAGTTCGCAGCCCGAGAAGCACTCTCCGGCCAACATGCCCAACGTCCAGCAACAGCTCCCAAAGCGAAGGAGCCAGGACCCAAAGACCTAGCTGGCCTGAAGGGCCACCAGAGGGCACCCAAACAGCCCCTCTCCATTTGGGTCTGGGGGCTTTCGTTGGGCCGGGGACATGGGAGGTACCTGCATGGTTGCAGTTCGAGGCCCGAGAAGCACTCTCCGGCCAACATGCCCAACGTCCAGCAACAGATCCCAAACCGAAGGAGCCAGGACCCAAAGACCTAGCTGGCCTGAAGGGCCCCCAGGGGTCCCCCAAGCAGCCCCTCTCAATTTGGGTCTGGGGGCTTTCGTTGGGCCGGGGATCTGGGAGGTAAATGAAAGGTTGAAGTTCGCAGCCCGAGAAGCACTCTCCGGCCAACATGCCCAACGTCCAGCAACAGCTCCCAAACCGAAGGAGCCAGGACCCAAAGACCTAGCTGGCCTGAAGGGCCCCCAGGGGTCTCCCAAGCAGCCCCTCTCAATTTGGGTCTGGGGGCTTTCGTTGGGCCGGGGATCTGGGAGGTATATGAAAGGTTGAAGTTCGCAGCCCGAGAAGCACTCTCCGGCCAACATGCCCAACTGCAGCAACAGCTCCCAAACCGAAGGAGCCAGGACCCAAAGACCTAGCTGGCCTGAAGGGGTCCCTGGGGGCCCCTAAGCAGCCCCTCTTCATTTGGGTCTGGGGGCTTTCGTTGGGCCGGGAACCTCGGAGGTACCTGCAAGGTTGCAGTTCGAGGCCGGAGAAGCACTCTCCTGCCAACATGCCCAACGTCCAGCAACAGCTCCCAAACCGAAGGAGCCAGGACCCAAAGACCTAGCTGGCCTGAAGGGCCCCCAGGGGGCCCCCAAGCAGCCCCTCTCCATTTGGGTCTGGGGGCTTTCGTTGGCCCGGGAACCTGGGAGGTACCTGCAAGGTTGCAGTTCGCGGCCCGAGAAGCACTCTCCGGCCAACATGACCAACTGCAGCAACAGCTCCCAAACCGAAGGAGCCAGGACCCAAAGACCTAGCTGGCCTGAAGGGGCCCCAAGGGGCCCCCAAGCAGACCCTCTCCATGTGGGTCTGGGGGCTTTCCTTGGGCCGGAAACCTGGGAGCTACCTGCAAGGTTGCAGTTCACGGCCCGAGAAGCACTCTCCGGCCAACATGCCCAACGTCCAGGTACAGCTCCCAAAACGAAGGAGCCAGGACCCAAAGACCTAGCTGGCCTGAAGGGGCCCCAGGGGGCCCCCAAGCAGCCCCTCTCCATTTGGGTCTGGGGGCTTTCCTTGGGCCGGTAACCTGGGAGCTACCTGCAAGGTTGCAGTTCACGGCCCGAGAAGCACTCTCCGGCCAACATGCCCAACGTCCAGGTACAGCTCCCAAAACGAAGGAGCCAGGACCCAAAGACCTAGCTGGCCTGAAGGGGCCCCAGGTGGCCCCCAAACAGCCCCTCTCAATTTGGGTCTGGGGGCTTTCTTTGGGCCGGGGATCTGGGAGGTAAATGAAAGGTTGAAGTTCGCAGCCCGAGAAGCACTCTCCGGCCAACATGCACAACTGCAGCAACAGCTCCCAAACCGAAGGAGCCAGGACCCAAAGACCTAGCTGGCGTGAAGGGCCCCCAGGGGGCCCCCAAGCAGCCCCTCTCAATTTGTGTCTGGGGGCTTTCGTTGGGCATGGAACCTGGGAGGTACCTGCAAGGTTGCAGTTCGCAGCCCGAGAAGCACTTTCCGGCCAACATGCCCAACTGCAGCAACAGCTCCCAAACCGAAGGAGCCAGGACACAAAGACCTAGCTGGCCTGAAGGGCCCCCAGGGGGCCCCCAAGCAGTCCCTCTCCATTTGGGTCTGGGGGCTTTCGTTGGGCCGGGGACATGGGAGGTACCTGCAAGTTTGCAGATCACGTACCGAGAAGCACTCTCCGGCCAACATGCCCAACGTCAAGCAACAGCTCCCAAACCGAAGGAGCCAGGACCCAAAGACCTAGCTGGCCTGAAGAGTCCCCAGGGGGCCCCCAAACAGCCTCTCTCCATTTGGGTCTGGGGTCTTTTGTTGGGTTGGGAACCTGGGAGCTACCTGCAAGGTTGCAGTTCACGGCCCGAGAACCACTCTCCGGCCAACATGCCCAACGTCCAGCAACAGCTCAAAAACCGAAGGAGCCAGGACCCAAAGACCTAGCTGGCCTGAATGGGCCCCAGGGGGCCCCCAAGCAGCCCCTCTCCATTTGGGTCTGGGGGCTTTCGTTGGGCCGGGGACATAGGATGTACCTGCATGGTTGCAGTTCGAGGCCGGAGAAGCACTCTCCGGCCAACATGCCCAACGTCCAGCAACAGCTCCCAAACCGAAGGAGCCAGGACCCAAAGACCTAGCTGGCCTGAAGTGGCCCCCAGGGGGCCCCCAAGCAGACCCTCTCCATTTGGGTCTGGGGGCTTTTGTTGTGCCGGGGACCTGGGAGGTACCTGCAAGGTTGCAGTTCGCAGCCCGAGAAGCACTCTCCGGCCAACATGCCCAACGTCCAGCAACAGCTCCCAAACCGAAGGAGCCAGGACCCAAAGACCTAGCTGGCCTGAAGGGGCCCCCAGGGGGCCCCCAAGCAGCCCCTCTCCATTTGGGTCTGGGGGCTTTCGTTGGGCCGGGAACATGGGAGGTACCTGCAAGGATGCAGTTCGCGGCCCGAGAAGCACTCTCCGGCCAAAATGCCCAACTGCAGCAACAGCTCCCAAACCGAAGGAGCCAGGACCCAAAGACCTAGCTGGCCTGAAGGGCCCCCAGGGGGCCCCCAAGCAGCCCCTCTCCATTTGGGTCTGGGGGCTTTCGTTGGGCCGGGAACCTGGGAGGTACCTGCAAGGTTGCAGTTCACGGCCCGAGAAGCACTCTCCGGCCAACATGCCCAACTGCAGCAACAGCTCCCAAACCGAAGGAGCCAGGACCCAAAGACCTAGCTGGCCTGAAGGGCCCCCAGGGGGCCCCAAAGCAGCCCCTCTCCATTTGGGTCTGGGCGCTTTCGTTGGGCCGGGGACATGGGAGCTACCTGCAAGGTTGCAGATCACGTACCGAGAAGCACTCTCCGGCCAACATGCCCAACGTCCAGCAACAGCTCCCAAACCGAAGGAGCCAGGACCCAAAGACCTAGCTGGCCTGAAGGGGCCCCAGGGGGCCCCCAAGCAGCCCCTCTCCATTTGGGTCTGGGGGCTTTCGTTGGGCCGGGGACATAGGATGTACCTGCATGGTTGCAGTTCGAGGCCCGAGAAGCACTCTCCGGTCAACATGCCCAACTGCAGCAACAGCTCCCAAACCGAAGGAGCCAGGACCCAAAGACCTAGCTGGCCTGAAGGGCCCCCAGGGGGCCCCCAAGCAGCCCCTCTCCATTTGGGTCTGGGGGCTTTCGTTGGGCCGGGGACATGGGAGGTACCTGCATGGTTGCAGTTCGAGGCCCGAGAAGCACTCTCCGGCCAACATGCCCAACGTCCAGCAACAGCTCCCAAACCGAAGGAGCCAGGACCCAAAGACCTAGCTGGCCTGAAGGGCCCCCAGGGGGCCCCCAAACAGCCCCTCTCAATTTGGGTTTGGGGGCTTTCGTTGGGCCGGGGATCTGGGAGGTAAATGAAAGGTTGAAGTTCGCAGCCCGAGAAGCACTCTCCGGCCAACATGCCCAACTGCAGCAACAGCTCCCAAACCGAAGGAGCCAGGACCCAAAGACCTAGCTGGCCTGAAGGGGCCCCAAGGGGCCCCCAAGCAGCCCCTCTCCATTTGGGTCTGGGGGCTTTCGTTGGGCCGGGGACCTGGGAGGTACCTGCAAGGTTGCAGTTCGCAGCCCGAGAAGCACTCTCCGGCCAACATGCCCAACGTCCAGCAACAGCTCCCAAACCGAAGGAGCCAGGACCCAAAGACCTAGCTGGCCTGAAGGGCCCCCAGGGGGCCCCCAAGCAGCCCCTCTCCATTTGGGTCTGGGGGATTTCTTTGGGCCGGGGACCTGGGAGGTACCTGCAAGGTTGCAGTTCGCAGCCCGAGAAGCACTCTCCGGTCAACATGCCCAACTGCAGCAACAGCTCCCAAACCGAAGGAGCCAGGACCCAAAGACCTAGCTGGCCTGAAGGGCCCCCAGGGGGCCCCCAAGCAGCCCCTCTCCATTTGGATCTGGGGGCTTTCGTTGGGCCGGGGACCTGGTTGGTACCTGCAAGGTTGCAGTTCGCAGCCCGAGACGCACTCTCCGGTCAACATGCCCAACGTCCAGCAACAGCTCCCAAACCGAAGGAGCCAGGACCCAAAGACCTAGCTGGCTTGAAGGGCCCTCAGGGGGCCCCCAAGCAGCCCCTCTCAATTTGGGTCTGGGGGCTTTCGTTGGGCATGGAACCTGGGAGGTACCTGCAAGGTTGAAGTTCGCAGCCTGAGAAGCACTCTCCGGCCAACATGCCCAACGTCCAGCAACAGCTCCCAAACCGAAGGAGCCAGGACCCAAAGACCTAGCTGGCCTGAAGAGTCCCCAGGGGGCCCCCAAACAGCCCCCCTCCATTTGGGTCTGGGGGCTTTTCTTGGGCCGGGAACCTGGGAGCTACCTGCAAGGTTGCAGTTCACGGCCCGAGAAGCACTCTCCGGCCAACATGCCCAACGTCCAGCAACAGCTCCCAAACCGAAGGAGCCAGGACCCAAAGACCTAGCTGGCCTGAAGACTCCCCAGGGGGCCCCCAAACAGCCCCTCTCAATTTGAGTCTGGGGGCTTTCGTTGGGCCTGGGATCTGGGAGGTTCCTGAAAGGTTGCAGTTCGCAGCCCGAGAAGCACTCTCCGGCCAACATGCCCAACGTCCAGCAACAGCTCCCAAACCGAAGGAGCCAGGACCCAAAGACCTAGCTGGCCTGAAGAGTCCCCAGGGGGCCCCCAAACAGCCCCTCTCAATTTGGGTCTGGGGGCTTTCATTGGGCATGGAACATGGGAGGTACCTGCAAGGTTGCAGTTCGCAGCCTGAGAAGCACTCTCTGGCCAACATGCCCAACGTCCAGCAACAGCTCCCAAACCGAAGGAGCCAGGACCCAAAGACCTAGCTGGCCTGAAGACTCCCCAGGGGGCCCCCAAACAGCCCCCCTCCATTTGGGTCTGGGGGCTTTTGTTGGGCCGGGAACCTGGGAGCTACCTGCAAGGTTGCAGTTCACGGCCCGAGAACCACTCTCCGGCCAACATGCCCAACTGCAGCAACAGCTGCCAAACCGAAGGAGCCAGGACCCAAAGACCTAGCTGACCTGAAGGGGCCCCTTGGGGCCCCAAGCAGCCCGTCTCCATGTGGGTCTGGGGGCTTTCCTTGGGCCGGGGATCTGGGAGCTACCTGCAAGTTTGCAGTTCACGGCCCGAGAAGCACTCTCCGGCCAACATGCCCAACGTCCAGGTACAGCTCCCAAACCGAAGGAGCCAGGACCCAAAGACCTAGCTGGCCTGAAGGGGCCCCAAGGGGCCCACAAGCAGCCCCTCTCCATTTGGGTCTGGGGGCTTTCGTTGGGCCGGGGACCTGGGAGGTACCTGCAAGGTTGCAGTTCGCGGCCCGAGAAGCACTCTCCGGCCAACATGCCCAACTGCAGAAACAGCTCCCAAACCGAAGGAGCCAGGACCCAAAGACCTAGCTGGACTGAAGGGGAACCAGGGGGCACCCAAGCAGCCCCTCTCCATGTGGGTCTGGGGGCTTTTGTTTGGCCAGGGACCTGGGAGGTACTTGCAAGGTTGCAGTTCGCAGCCCGAGAAGCACTCTCCGGCCAACATGCCCAACGTCCAGCAACAGCTCCCAAACCGAAGGAGCCAGGACCCAAAGACCTAGCTGGCCTGAAGGGCCCCCAGGGGGCCCCCAAGCAGCCCCTCTCCATTTGGGTCTTGGGGCTTTCGTTGGGCCGGGATCTGGGAGGTGCCTAAAAGGTTGAAGTTCGCAGCCCGAGAAGCACTCTCCGGCCAACATGCCCAACTGCAGCAACAGCTCCCAAACTGAAGGAGCCAGGACCCAAAGACCTATCTGGCCAGAAGGGGCCCCAAGGGGCCCCCAAGCAGCCCCTCTCCATTTGGGTCTGGGGGCTTTCGTTGGGCCGGGGACATGGGAGGTACCTGCAAGGTTGCAAATCACGTACCGAGAAGCACTCTCCGGCCAACATGCCCAACATCAAGCAACAGCTCCCAAACCGAAGGAGCCAGGACCCAAAGACCTAGCTGGCCTGAAGAGTCCCCAAGGGGCCCCCAAACAGCCCCCCTCCATTTGGGTCTGGGGGCTTTTGTTGGGCCGGGAACCTTGGAGCTACCTGCAAGGTTGCAGTTCACGGCTCGATAACCACTCTCCGGCCAACATGCCCAACGTCCAGCAACAGCTCCCAAACCGAAGGAGCCAGGACCCAAAGACCTAGCTGAGCTGAAGGGGCCCCAGGGGGCCCCCAAGCAGCCCCTCTCAATTTGGGTCTGGGGGCTTTCGTTGGGCCGGGGATCTGGGAGGTACCTGCAAGGTTGCAGTTCGCGGCCCGAGAAGCAGTCTCCGGCCAACATGCCCAACGTCCAGCAACAGTTCCCAAACCGAAGGAGCCAGGACCCAAAGACCTAGCTGGCCTGAAGGGCCCCCAGGGGGCCCCCAAGCAGCCCCTCTCCATTTGGGTCTGGGGGCTTTCGTTGGGCCGGGGACATGGGAGGTACCTGCAAGGTTACAGTTCGCAGCCTGAGAATCACTCTCCGGCCAACATGCCCAACGTCCAGCAACAGCTCCCAAACCGAAGGAGCCAGGACCCAAAGACCTAGCTGGCCTGAAGGGCCCCCAGGGGGCCCCCAAGCAGCCCCTCTCCATTTGGGTCTGGGGCTTTTGTTGGGCCGGGGACCTGGGAGGTACCTGCAAGGTTGCAGTTCGCAGCCCGAGAAGCACTCTCCGGCCAACATGCCCAACGTCCAGCAACAGCTCCCAAACCGAAGGAGCCAGGACCCAAAGACCTAGCTGGCCTGAAGGGCCCCCAGGGGGCCCCCAAGCAGCCCCTCTCCATTTGGGTCTGGGGGCTTTCGTTGGGCCGGGGACATGGGAGGTACCTGCATGGTTGCAGTTCGAGGCCCGAGAAGCACTCTCCGGCCAACATGCCCAACGTCCAGCAACAGCTCCCAAACCGAAGGAGCCAGGACCCAAAGACCTAGCTGGCCTGAAGGGCCCCCAGAGGGCCCCCAAGCAGCCCCTCTCAATTTGGGTCTGGGGGCTTTCGTTGGGCCGAGGATCTGGGAGGTTCCAGAAAGGTTGCAGTTCGCAGCCCGAGAAGCACTCTCCGTCCAACATGCCCAACGTCCAGCAACAGCTCCCAAACCGAAGGAGCCAGGACCCAAAGACCTAGCTGGCCTGAAGGGCCCCCAGGGGGCCCCCAAGCAGCCCCTCTCCATTTGGGTCTGGGGGCTTTCTTTGGGCCGGGGACATGGGAGGTACCTGCAAGGTTACTGTTCGCAGCCTGAGAATCACTCTCCGGCCAACATGCCCAACGTCCAGCAACAGCTCCCAAACCGAAGGAGCCAGGACCCAAAGACCTAGCTGGCCTGAAGGGCTCCCAGGGGGCCCCCAAGCAGCCCCTCTCCATTTGGGTCTGGGGGCTTTTGTTGGGCCGGGGACCTGGGAGGTACCTGCAAGGTTGCAGTTCGCAGCCCGAGAAGCACTCTCCGGCCAACATGCCCAACGTCCAGCAATAGCTCCCAAACCGAAGGAGCCAGGACCCAAAGACCTAGCTGGCCTGAAGGGCCCCCAGGGGGCCCCCAAGCAGCCCCTCTCCATTTGGGTCTGGGGGCTTTCGTTGGGCCGGGGACATGGGAGGTATCTGCATGGTTGCAGTTCGAGGCCCGAGAAGCACTCTCCGGCCAAGATGCCCAACGTCCAGCAACAGCTCCCAAACCGAAGGAGCCAGGACCCAAAGACCTAGCTGGCCTGAAGGGCCCCCAGGGGTCCCCCAAGCAGCCCCTCTCAATTTGGGTCTGGGGGCTTTCGTTGGGCCGGGGATCTGGGAGGTAAATGAAAGGTTGAAGTTCGCAGCGCTAGAAGCACTCTCCGGCCAACATGCCCAACTGCAGCAACAGCTCCCAAACCGAAGGAGCCAGGACCCAAAGACCTAGCTGGCCTGAAGAGTCCCCAGGGGGCCCCCAAACAGCCCCCCTCCATTTGGGTCTGGGGGCTTTTGTTGGGCCGGGAACCTGGGAGGTACCTGCAAGGTTGCAGTTCACGGCCCGATAACCACTCTCCGGCCAACATGCCCAACTGCAGCAACAGCTCCCAAACCGAAGGAGCCAGGACCCAAAGACCAAGCTGACCTGAAGGGGCCCCAGGGGGCCCCCAAGCAGCCCCTCTCCATTTGGGTCTGGGGGCTTTCGTTGGGCCGGGGACATGGGAGGTACCTGCAAGTTTACAGTTCGCAGCCTGAGAATCACTCTCCGGCCAACATGCCCAACGTCCAGCAACAGCTCCCAAACCGAAGGAGCCAGGACCCAAAGACCTAGCTGGCCTGAAGGGCCCCCAGGGGGCCCCCAAGCAGCCCCTCTCCATTTGGGTCTGGGGGCTTTTGTTGGGCCGGGGACCTGGGAGGTACCTGCAAGGTTGCAGTTCGCAGCCCGAGAAGCACTCTCCGGCCAACATGCCCAACGTCCAGCAACAGCTCCCAAACCGAAGGAGCCAGGACCCAAAGACCTAGCTGGCCTGAAGGGCCCCCAGGGGGCCCCCAAGCAGCCCCTCTCCATTTGGGTCTGGGGGCTTTCGTTGGGCCGGGGACATGGGAGGTACCTGCATGGTTGCAGTTCGAGGCCCGAGAAGCACTCTCCGGCCAACATGCCCAACGTCCAGCAACAGCTCCCAAACCGAAGGAGCCAGGACCCAAAGACCTAGCTGGCCTGAAGGGCCCTCAGAGGGCCCCCAAGCAGCCCCTCTCAATTTGGGTCTGGGGGCTTTCGTTGGGCCGGGGATCTGGGAGGTTCCAGAAAGGTTGCAGTTCGCAGCCCGAGAAGCACTCTCCGTCCAACATGCCCAACGTCCAGCAACAGCTCCCAAACCGAAGGAGCCAGGACCCAAAGACCTAGCTGGCCTGAAGGGGCCCCAAGGGGCCCCCAAACAGCCCCTCTCAATTTGGGTCTGGGGACTTTCGTTGGGCCGGGGATCTGGGAGGTACCTGCAAGGTTGCAGTTCACGTACCGAGAAGCACTCTCCGGCCAACATGCCCAATGTCCAGCAACAGCTCCCAAACCGAAGGAGCCAGGACCCAAAGACCTAGCTGGCCTGAATGGGCCCCAGGGGGCCCCCAAGCAGCCCCTCTCAATTTGGGTCTGGGGGCTTTCGTTGGGCCGGGGATCTGGGAGCTACCTGCAAGGTTGCAGTTCGCGGCCCGAGAAGCACTCTCCGGCCAACATGCCCAACGTCCAGCAACAGCTCCCAAACCGAAGGAGCCAGGACCCAAAGACCTAGCTGGCCTGAAGGGCCCTCAGGGGGCCCCCAAGCAGCCTCTCTCCATTTGGGTCTGGGGGCTTTCGTTGGGCCGGGAACCTGGGAGCTACCTGCAAGGTTGCAGTTCGCGGCCCGAGAAGCACTCTCCGGCCAACATGCCCAACTGCAGCAACAGCTCCCAAACCGAAGGAGCCAGGACCCAAAGACCTAGCTGGCCTGAAGGGCCCCCAGGGGGCCCCCAAGCAGCCCCTCTCCATTTGGGTCTGGGGGCTTTCTTTGGGCCGGGGACATGGGAGGTACCTGCAAGGTTACAGTTCGCAGCCTGAGAATCACTCTCCGGCCAACATGCCCAACGTCCAGCAACAGCTCCCAAACCGAAGGAGCCAGGACCCAAAGACCTAGCTGGCCTGAAGGGCTCCCAGGGGGCCCCCAAGCAGCCCCTCTCAATTTGGGTCTGGGGGCTTTCGTTGGGCCGGGTACATGGGAGGTATCTGCATGGTTGCAGTTCGAGGCCCGAGAAGCACTCTCCGGCCAAGATGCCCAACGTCCAGCAACAGCTCCCAAACCGAAGGAGCCAGGACCCAAAGACCTAGCTGGCCTGAAGGGCCCCCAGGGGTCCCCCAAGCAGCCCCTCTCAATTTGGGTCTGGGGGCTTTCGTTGGGCCGGGGATCTGGGAGGTAAATGAAAGGTTGAATTTCGCAGCGCGAGAAGCACTCTTCGGCCAACATGCACAACTGCAGCAACAGCTCCCAAACCGAAGGAGCCAGGACCCAAAGACCTAGCTGGCCTGAAGGGGCCCCTGGGGGCCCCCAAGAAGCCCCTCTCCATTTGGGTCTGGGGGCTTTCGTTGGGCCGGGGATCTGGGAGGTTCCAGAAAGGTTGCAGTTCGCAGCCCGAGAAGCACTCTAGGGCCAACATGCCCAACGTCCAGCAACAGCTCCCAAACCGAAGGAGACAGGACCCAAAGACCTAGCTGGCCTGAAGACTCCACAGGGGGCCCCCAAACAGCCCCCCTCCATTTGGGTCTGGGGGCTTTTCTTGGGCCGGGAACCTGGGAGCTACCTGCAAGGTTGCAGTTCACGGCCCGAGAACCACTCTCCGGCCAACACGCCCAACGTCCAGCAACAGCTCCCAAACCGAAGGAGCCAGGACCCAAAGACCTAGCTGGCCTGAAGGGGCCCCAGGGGGCCCCCAAGCAGCCCCTCTCAATTTGGGTCTGGGGGCTTTCGTTGGGCCGGGGATCTGGGAGGTACCTGCAAGGTTGCAGTTCGCGGCCCGAGAAGCACTCTCCGGCCAACATGCCCAACGTCCAGCAACAGCTCCCAAACCGAAGGAGCCAGGACCCAAAGACCTAGCTGGCCTGAAGGGCCCTCAGGGGGCCCCCAAGCAGCCTCTCTCCATTTGGGTCTGGGGGCTTTCGTTGTGCCGGGAAACTGGGAGGTACCTGCAAGGTTGCAGTTCGCAGCCCGAGAAGCACTCTCCGGCCAACATGCCCAACTGCAGCAACAGCTCCCAAACCAAAGGAGCCAGGACCCAAAGACCTAGCTGGCCTGAAGGGCCCCCAGGGGGCCCCCAAGCAGCCCCTCTCCATTTGGGTCTGGGGGCTTTCTTTGGGCCGGGGACCTGGGAGGTACCTGAAAGGTTACAGTTCGCAGCCTGAGAATCACTCTCCGGCCAACATGCCCAACGTCCAGCAACAGCTCCCAAACCGAAGGAGCCAGGACCCAAAGACCTAGCTGGCCTGAAGGGCCCCCAGGGGGCCCCCAAGCAGCCCCTCTCCATTTGGGTCTGGGGGCTTTTGTTGGGCCGGGGACCTGGGAGGTACCTGCAAGGTTGCAGTTCGCAGCCCGAGAAGCACTCTCCGGCCAACATGCCCAACGTCCAGCAACAGCTCCCAAACCGAAGGAGCCAGGACCCAAAGACCTAGCTGGCCTGAAGGGCCCCCAGGGGTCCCCCAAGCAGCCCCTCTCAATTTGGGTCTGGGGGCTTTCTTTGGGCCGGGGATCTGGGAGGTAAATGAAAGGATGAAGTTCGCAGCCCGAGAAGCACTCTCCGGCCAACATGCACAACTGCAGCAACAGCTCCCAAACCGAAGGAGCCAGGACCCAAAGACCTAGCTGGCCTGAAGGGGCCCCTGGGGGCCCCCAAGCAGCCCCTCTCCATTTGGGTCTGGGGGCTTTCGTTGGGCCGGGGATCTGGGAGGTTCCAGAAAGGTTGCAGTTCGCAGCCCGAGAAGCACTCTCCGGCCAACATGCCCAACGTCCAGCAACAGCTCCCAAACCGAAGGAGCCAGGACCCAAAGACCTAGCTGGCCTGAAGAGTCCCCAGGGGGCCCCCAAACAGCCCCTCTCAATTTGGGTCTGGGGGCTTTCGTTGGGCATGGAACCTGGGAGGTACCTGCAAGGTTGCAGTTCGCAGCCTGAGAAGCACTCTCCGGCCAACATGCACAACGTCCAGCAACAGCTCCCAAACCGAAGGAGCCAGGACCCAAAGACCTAGCTGGCCTGAAGGGGCCCCCAGGGGGCCCCCAAGCAGCCCCTCTCCATTTGGGTCTGGGGGCTTTCGTTGGGCCGGGAACCTGGGAGCTACCTGCAAGGTTGCAGTTCGCGGCCCGAAAAGCACTCTCCGGCCAACATGCCCAACTGCAGCAACAGCTCCCAAACCGAAGGAGCCAGGACCCAAAGACCTAGCTGGCCTGAAGACTCCCCAGGGGGCCCCCAAACAGCCCCCCTCCATTTGGGTCTGGGGGCTTTTGTTGGGCCGGGAACCTGGGAGCTACCTGCAAGGTTGCAGTTCACGGCCCGAGAACCACTCTCCGGCCAACATGCCCAACTGCAGCAACAGCTCCCAAACCGAAGGAGCCAGGACCCAAAGACCTAGCTGACCTGAAGGGGCCCCTTGGGGCCCCAAGCAGCCCGTCTCCATGTGGGTCTGGGGGCTTTCCTTGGGCCGGGAACCTGGGAGCTACCTGCAAGGTTGCAGTTCACGGCCCGAGAAGCACTCTCCGGCCAACATGCCCAACGTCCAGGTACAGCTCCCAAACCGAAGGAGCCAGGACCCAAAGACCTAGCTGGCCTGAAGGGCCCCCAGGGGGCCCCCAAGCAGACCCTCTCCATTTGGGTCTGGGGGCTTTCGTTGGGCCGGGAACCTGGGAGGTGCCTGCAAGGTTTCAGTTCGCAGCCCGAGAAGCACTCTCCGGCCAACATGCCCAACGTCCAGCAACAGCTCCCAAACCGAAGGAGCCAGGACCCAAAGAACTAGCTGGACTGAAGGGTCCCCAGGGGACCCCCAAACAGCCCCTCTCAATTTGGGTCTGGGGGCTTTCGTTGAGCATGGAGCCTGGGAGGTACCTGCAAGGTTGCAGTTCGCGGCCCGAGAAGCACTCTCCGGCCAACATGCCCAACTGCAGCAACAGCTGCCAAACCGAAGGAGCCAGGACCCAAAGAAATAGCTGGACTGAAGGGGCCCCAGGGGGCCCGCAAGCAGCCCCTCTCAATTTTGGTCTGGGGGCTTTCGTTGGGCCGGGAACTTGGGAGGTGCCTGCAAGGTTGCAGTTCGCGGCCCGAGAAGCACTCTCCGGCCAACATGCCCAACGTCCAGCAACAGCTCCCAAACCGAAGGAGCCAGGACCCAAAGACCTAGCTGGCCTGAAGAGTCCCCAGAGGGCCCCCAAACAGCCCCTCTCCATTTGGGTCTGGGGGCTTTTGTTGGGCCGGGAACCTGGGAGGTACCTGCAAGGTTGCAGTTCGCAGCCCGAGAAGCACTCTCCGGCCAACATGCCCAACGTCCAGCAATAGCTCCCAAACCGAAGGAGCCAGGACCCAAAGACCTAGCTGGCCTGAAGGGCCCCCAGGGGGCCCCCAAGCAGCCCCTCTCCATTTGGGTCTGGGGGCTTTCGTTGGGCCGGGGACATGGGAGGTATCTGCATGGTTGCAGTTCGAGGCCCGAGAAGCACTCTCCGGCCAAGATGCCCAACGTCCAGCAACAGCTCCCAAACCGAAGGAGCCAGGACCCAAAGACCTAGCTGGCCTGAAGGGCCCCCAGGGGTCCCCCAAGCAGCCCCTCTCAATTTGGGTCTGGGGGCTTTCGTTGGGCCGGGGATCTGGGAGGTAAATGAAAGGTTGAAGTTCGCAGCGCTAGAAGCACTCTCCGGCCAACATGCCCAACTGCAGCAACAGCTCCCAAACCGAAGGAGCCAGGACCCAAAGACCTAGCTGGCCTGAAGAGTCCCCAGGGGGCCCCCAAACAGCCCCCCTCCATTTGGGTCTGGGGGCTTTTGTTGGGCCGGGAACCTGGGAGGTACCTGCAAGGTTGCAGTTCACGGCCCGATAACCACTCTCCGGCCAACATGCCCAACTGCAGCAACAGCTCCCAAACCGAAGGAGCCAGGACCCAAAGACCTAGCTGGACTGAAGGGTCCCCAGGGGACCCCCAAACAGCCCCTCTCAATTTGGGTCTGGGGGCTTTCGTTGAGCATGGAGCCTGGGAGGTACCTGCAAGGTTGCAGTTCGCGGCCCGAGAAGCACTCTCCGGCCAACATGCCCAACTGCAGCAACAGCTGCCAAACCGAAGGAGCCAGGACCCAAAGAAATAGCTGGACTGAAGGGGCCCCAGGGGGCCCGCAAGCAGCCCCTCTCAATTTTGGTCTGGGGGCTTTCGTTGGGCCGGGAACTTGGGAGGTGCCTGCAAGGTTGCAGTTCGCGGCCCGAGAAGCACTCTCCGGCCAACATGCCCAACGTCCAGCAACAGCTCCCAAACCGAAGGAGCCAGGACCCAAAGACCTAGCTGGCCTGAAGAGTCCCCAGAGGGCCCCCAAACAGCCCTTCTCAATTTGGGTCTGGGGGCTTTCGTTGGGCCGGGGATCTGGGAGGTACCTGAAAGGTTGCAGTTCGCGGCCCGAGAAGCACTCTCCGGCCAACATGCCCAACTGCAGCAACAGCTCCCAAACCGAAGGAGCCAGGACCCAAAGACCTAGCTGGCCTGAAGTGGCCCCTGGAAGCTCCCAAGCAGCCCCCCTCCATTTGGGTCTGGGGGCTTTCGTTGGGCATGGAACCTGGGAGGTACCTGCAAGGTTGCAGTTCGCAGCCTGAGAAGCACTCTCCGGCCAACATGCCCAACGTCCAGCAACAGCTCCCAAACCGAAGGAGCCAGGACCCAAAGACCTAGCTGGCCTGAAGGGCCCCCAGGGGGCCCCCAAGCAGCCCCTCTCAATTTGGGTCTGGGGGCTTTCGTTGGGCCGGGAACCTGGGAGGTACCTGCAAGGTTGCAGTTCGCGGCCCGAGAAGCACTCTCCGGCCAACATGCCCAACTGCAGCAACAGCTCCCAAACCGAAGGAGCCAGGACCCAAAGACCTAGCTGGCCTGAAGGGCCCCCAGGGGTCCCCCAAGCAGCCCATCTCAATTTGGGTCTGGGGGCTTTCGTTGGGCCGGGGACATCGGAGGTACCTGCAAGGATGCAGATCACGTACCGAGAAGCACTCTCCGGCCAACATGCCCAACGTCCAGCAACAGCTCCCAAACCGAAGGAGCCAGGACCCAAAGACCTAGCTGGCCTGAAGCGGCCCCAGGGGGCCCCCAAGCAGCCCCTCTCCATTTGGGTCTGGGGGCTTTCGTTGGGCCGGGAACCTGGGAGCTACCTTCAAGGCTGCAGTTCGCGGCCCGAGAAGCACTCTCCGGCCAACATGCCCAACTGCAGCAACAGCTCCCAAACCGAAGGAGCCAGGACCCAAAGACCTAGCTGGCCTGAAGGGCCCCCAGGGGGCCCCCAAACAGCCCCTCTCAATTTGTGTCTGGGGGCTTTCATTGGGCCGGGGACATGGGAGGTACCTTCAAGGTTGCAGTTCGCAGCCCGAGAAGCACTCTCCGGCCAACATGCCCAACGTCCAGCAACAGCTCCCAAACCGAAGGAGCCAGGACCCAAAGACCTAGCTGGCCTGAAGAGTCCCCAGGGGGCCCCCAAGCAGCCCCTCTCAATTTGGGTCTGGGGGCTTTCGTTGGGCCGGGAACCTGGGAGGTACCTGCAAGGTTGCAGTTCGCAGCCTGAGAAGCACTCTCCGGCCAACATGCCCAACGTCCAGCAACAGCTCCCAAACCGAAGGAGCCAGGACCCAAAGACCTAGCTGGCCTGAAGAGTCCCCAGGGGGCCCCCAAGCAGCCCCTCTCCATTTGGGTCTGGGGGCTTTCGTTGGGCATGGAACCTGGGAGGTACCTGCAAGGTTGCAGTTCGCAGCCTGAGAAGCACTCTCCGGCCAACACGCCCAACTTCCAGCAACAGCTCCCAAACCGAAGGAGCCAGGACCCAAAGACCTAGCTGGCCTGAAGGGCCCCCAGGGGGCCCCCAAGCAGCCCCTCTCCATTTGGGTCTGGGGGCTTTCGTTGGGCCGGGGACATGGGAGGTACCTGCATGGTTGCAGTTCGCGGCCCGAGAAGCACTCTCCGGCCAACATGCCCAACGTCCAGCAACAGCTCCCAAACCGAAGGAGCCAGGACCCAAAGACCTAGCTGGCCTCAAGAGTCCCCAGGGGGCCCCCAAACAGCCCCTCTCCATTTGGGTCTGGGGGCTTTCGTTGGGCATGGAACCTGGGAGGTACCTGCAAGGTTGCAGTTCGCAGCCTGAGAAGCACTCTCCGGCCAACACGCCCAACTTCCAGCAACAGCTCCCAAACCGAAGGAGCCAGGACCCAAAGACCTAGCTGGCCTGAAGGGCCCCCAGGGGGCCCCCAAGCAGCCCCTCTCCATTTGGGTCTGGGGGCTTTCGTTGGGCCGGGGACATGGGAGGTACCTGCATGGTTGCAGTTCGCCGCCCGAGAAGCACTCTCCGGTCAACATGCCCAACGTCCAGCAACAGCTCCCAAACCGAAGGAGCCAGGACCCAAAGGCCTAGCTGGCCTGAAGGGCCCCCTGGGGGCCCCCAAACAGCCCCTCTCAATTTGGGTCTGGGGGCTTTCGTTGGGCCGGTGATCTGGGAGGTACCTGAAAGGTTGAAGTTCGCAGCCCGAGAAGCACTCTCCGGCCAACATGCCAAACGTCCAGGTACAGCTGCCAAACCGAAGGAGCCAGGACCCAAAGAAATAGCTGGACTGAAGGGGCCCCAGGGGGCCCGCAAGCAGCCCCTCTCAATTTTGGTCTGGGGGCTTTCGTTGGGCCGGGAACCTGGGAGGTGCCTGCAAGGTTGCAGTTCGCGGCCCGAGAAGCACTCTCCGGCCAACATGCCCAACGTCCAGCAACAGCTCCCAAACCGAAGGAGCCAGGACCCAAAGACCTAGCTGGCCTGAAGAGTCCCCAGGGGGCCCCCAAGCAGCCCCTCTCAATTTTGGTCTGGGGGCTTTCGTTGGGCGGGGAACATGGGAGGTGCCTGCAAGGTTGCAGTTCGCGTCCCGAGAAGCACTCTCCGGCCAACATGCCCAACGTCCAGCAACAGCTCCCAAACCGAAGGAGCCAGGACCCAAAGACCTAGCTGGCCTGAAGAGTCCCCAGGGGGCCCCCAAACAGCCCCTCTCAATTTGGGTTTGGGGGCTTTCGTTGGGCATGGAACCTGGGAGGTACCTGCAAGGTTGCAGTTCGCAGCCTGAGAAGCACTCTCCGGCCAACATGCCCAACGTCCAGCAACAGCTCCCAAACCGAAGGAGCCAGCACCCAAAGACCTAGCTGGCCTGAAGGGCCCCCAGGGGGCCCCCAAGCAGCCCCTCTCCATGTGGGTCTGGGGGCTTTCGTTGGGCCGGGAACCTGGGAGCTACCTGCAAGTTTGCAGTTCGAGGCCGGAGAAGCACTCTCCGGCCAACATGCCCAACGTCCAGCAACAGCTCCCAAACCGAAGGAGCCAGGACCCAAAGACCTAGCTGGCCTGAAGGGCCCCCTGGGGGCCCCCAAACAGCCCCTCTCAATTTGGGTCTGGGGGCTTTCTTTGGGCCGGGGATCTGGGAGGTACCTGCAAGGTTGAAGTTCACGGCCCGAGAAGCACTCTCCGGCCAACATGCCCAACTGCAGCAACAGCTCCCAAACCGAAGGAGCCAGGACCCAAAGACCTAGCTGGCCTGAAGGGGCCCCAGGGGGCTCCCAAGCAGCCCCTCTCAATTTGGGTCTGGGGGCTTTCGTTGGGCCGGGGACATGGGAGGTACCTGCAAGGTTGCAGATCACGTACCGAGAAGCACTCTCCGGCCAACATGCCCAACGTCCAGCAACAGCTCCCAAACCGAAGGAGCCAGGACCCAAAGACCTAGCTGGCCTGAAGGGCCCCCAGGGGGCCCCCAAACAGCCCCTCTCAATTTGGGTTTGGGGGCTTTCGTTGGGCCGGGGACATGGGAGGTACCTGCAAGGATGCAGATCACGTACCGAGAAGCACTCTCCGGCCAACATGCCCAACGTCCAGCAACAGCTCCCAAACCGAAGGAGCCAGGACCCAAAGACCTAGCTGGCCTGAACACTCCCCAGGGGGCCCCCAAACAGCCCCCCTCCATTTGGGTCTGGGGGCTTTTGTTGGGCCGGGAACCTGGGAGGTACCTGCAAGGTTGCAGATCACTTACCGAGAAGCACTCTCCGGACAACATGCCCAACTGCAGCAACAGCTCCCAAACCGAAGGAGCCAGGACCCAAAGACCTAGCTGGCCTGAAGGGGCCCCTGGGGGCCCCCAAGCAGCCCCTCTCCATGTGGGTCTGGGGGCTTTCGTTGGGCCGGGAACCTGGGAGCTACCTGCAAGGTTGCAGTTCGAGGCCGGAGAAGCACTCTCCGGCCAACATGCCCAACGTCCAGCAACAGCTCCCAAACCGAAGGAGCCAGGACCCAAAGACCTAGCTGGCCTGAAGGGCCCCCTGGGGGCCCCCAAACAGCCCCTCTCAATTTGGGTCTGGGGGCTTTCGTTGGGCCGGGGATCTGGGAGGTACCTGAAAGGTTAAAGTTCACGGCCCGAGAAGCACTCTCCGGCCAACATGCCCAACTGCAGCAACAGCTCCCAAACCGAAGGAGCCAGGACCCAAAGACCTAGCTGGCCTGAAGGGGCCCCTGGGGGCCCCCAAGCAGCCCCTCTCCATGTGGGTCTGGGGGCTTTCGTTGGGCCGGGAACCTGGGAGCTACCTGCAAGGTTGCAGTTCGAGGCCGGAGAAGCACTCTCAGGCCAACATGCCCAACGTCCAGCAACAGCTCCCAAACCGAAGGAGCCAGGACCCAAAGACCTAGCTGGCCTGAAGCGGCCCCAGGGGGCCCCCAAGCAGCCCCTTTCCATTTGGGTCTGGGGGCTTTCGTTGGGCCGGGAACCTGGGAGGTACCTGCAAGGTTGCAGTTCGCGGCCCGAGAACCACTCTCCGGCCTACATGCCCAACTGCAGCAACAGCTCCCAAACCGAAGGAGCCAGGACCCAAAGACCTAGCTGGCCTGAAGGGGCACCAGGGGGCCCCCAAGCAGCCCCTCTCAATTTGTGTCTGGGGGCTTTCGTTGGGCCGGGGACATGGGAGGTACCTGCAAGGTTGAAGTTCGCAGCCCGAGAAGCACTCTCCGGCCAACATGCCCAACGTCCAGCAACAGCTCCCAAACCGAAGGAGCCAGGACCCAAAGACCTAGCTGGCCTGAAGAGTCCCCAGGGGGGCCCCAAGCAGCCCCTCTCAATTTGGGTCTGGGGGCTTTCGTTGGGCATGGAACCTGGGAGGTACCTGCAAGGTTGCAGTTCGCAGCCTGAGAAGCACTCTCCGGCCAACATGCCCAACGTCCAGCAACAGCTCCCAAACCGAAGGAGCCAGGACCCAAAGACCTAGCTGGCCTGAAGGGCCCCCAGGGGGCCCCCAAGCAGCCCCTCTCCATTTGGGTCTGGGGGCTTTCGTTGGGCCGGGAACCTGGGAGCTACCTGCAAGGTTGCAGTTCGCAGCACGAGAAGCACTCTCCCGCCAACATGCCCAACTGCAGCAACAGCTCCCAAACCGAAGGAGCCAGGACCCAAAGACCTAGCTGGCCTGAAGGGCCCCCAGGGGGCCCCCAAGCAGCCCCTCTCCATTTGGGTCTGGGGGCTTTCGTTGGGCCGGGGACATGGGAGGTACCTGCAAGGTTGCAGATCACATACCGAGAAGCACTCTCCGGCCAACATGCCCAACGTCCAGCAACAGCTCCCAAACCGAAGGAGCCAGGACCCAAAGACCTAGCTTGCCTGAAGAGTCCCCAGGGGGCCCCAAAACAGCCCCTCTCCATTTGGGTCTGGGGGCTTTCGTTGGGCATGGAACCTGGGAGGTACCTGCATGGTTGCAGTTCGCGGCCCGAGAAGCACTCTCCGGCCAACATGCCCAACGTCCAGCAACAGCTCCCAAACCGAAGGAGCCAGGACCCAAAGGCCTAGCTGGCCTGAAGGGCCCCCTGGGTGCCCCCAAGCAGCCCCTCTCAATTTGGGTCTGGGGGCTTTCGTTGGGCCTGGGATCTGGGAGGTACCTGAAAGTTTGCAGTTCGCGGCCCGAGAAGCACTCTCCGGCCAACATGCCCAACTGCAGCAACAGCTCCCAAACCGAAGGAGCCAGGACCCAAAGACCTAGCTGGCCTGAAGGGGCCCCAGGGGACCCCCAGGTAGCCCCTCTCAATTTGGATCTGGGGGCTTTCGTTGGGCCGGGAACCTGGGAGGTACCTTCAAGGTTGCAGTTCGAGGCCCGAGAAGCACTCTCCGGCCAACATGCCCAACTGCAGCAACAGCTCCCAAACCGAAGGAGCCAGGACCCAAAGACCTAGCTGGCCTGAAGGGGCCCCAGGGGGCCCGCAAACAGCCCCTCTCAATTTTGGTCTGGGGGCTTTCGTTGGGCCGGGAACCTGGGAGGTGCCTGCAAGGTTGCAGTTCGCGGCCCGAGAAGCACTCTCCGGCCAACATGCCCAACGTCCAGCAACAGCTCCCAAACCGAAGGAGCCAGGACCCAAAGACCTAGCTGGCCTGAAGAGTCCCCAGGGGGCCCCCAAACAGCCCCTCTCAATTTGGGTTTGGGGGCTTTCGTTGGGCATGGAACCTGGGAGGTACCTGCAAGGTTGCAGTTCGCAGCCTGAGAAGCACTCTCCGGCCAACATGCCCAACGTCCAGCAACAGCTCCCAAACCGAAGGAGCCAGGACCCAAAGACCTATCTGGCCTGAAGGGCCCCCAGGGGGCATCCAAGCAGCCCCTCTCCATTTGGGTCTGGGGGCTTTCGTTGGGCCGGGAACCTGGGAGCTACCTGCAAGGTTGCAGTTCGCGGCCCGAGAAGCACTCTCCGGCCAACATGCACAACTGCAGCAACAGCTCCCAAACCGAAGGAGCCAGGACCCAAAGACCTAGCTGGCCTGAAGGGCCCCCAGGGGGCCCCCAAGCAGCCCCTCTCCATGTGGGTCTGGGGGCTTTCGTTGGGCCGGGGACATGGGAGGTACCTGCAAGGATGCAGATCACGTACCGAGAAGCACTCTCCGGCCAACATGCCCAACGTCCAGCAACAGCTCCCAAACCGAAGGAGCCAGGACCCAAAGACCTAGCTGGCCTGAAGACTCCCCAGGGGGCCCCCAAACACCCCCCCTCCATTTCGGTCTGGGGGCTTTTGTTGGGCCGGGAACCTGGGAGCTACCTGCAAGTTTGCAGTTCGAGGCCGGAGAAGCACTCTCCGGCCAACATGCCCAACGTCCAGCAACAGCTCCCAAACCGAAGGAGCCAGGACCCAAAGACCTAGCTGGCCTGAAGCGGCCCCAGGGGGCCCCCAAGCAGCCCCTCTCCATTTGGGTCTGGGGGCTTTCGTTGGGCCGGGAACCTGGGAGGTACCTGCAAGGTTGCAGTTCGCAGCCCGAGAAGCACTCTCCGGCCAACATGCCCAACTGCAGCAACAGCTCCCAAACCGAAGGAGCCAGGACCCAAAGACCTAGCTGGCCTGAAGGGGCCCCAGGGGGCCCCCAAGCAGCCCCTCTCAATTTGTGTCTGGGGGCTTTCGTTGGGCCGGGGACATGGGAGGTACCTGCAAGGTTGCAGTTCGCAGCCCGAGAAGCACTCTCCGGCCAACATGCCCAACGTCCAGCAACAGCTCACAAACCGAAGGAGCCAGGACCCAAAGACCTAGCTGGCCTGAAGACTCCCCAGGGGGCCCCCAAACAGCCCCTCTCCATTTGGGTCTGGGGGCTTTTGTTGGGCCGGGAACCTGGGAGCTACCTGCAAGGTTGCAGTTCACGGCCCGAGAACCACTCTCCGGCCAACATGCCCAACTGCAGCAACAGCTCCCAAACCGAAGGAGCCAGGACCCAAAGACCTAGCTGGCCTGAAGGGGCCCCAGGGGGCCCCCAAGCAGCCCCTCTCCATGTGGGTCTGGGGGCTTTCGTTGGGCCGGGAACCTGGGAGCTACCTGCAAGGTTGCAGTTCGAGGCCGGAGAAGCACTCTCCGGCCAACATGCCCAACGTCCAGCAACAGCTCCCAAACCGAAGGAGCCAGGACCCAAAGACCTAGCTGGCCTGAAGGGCCCCCAGGGGTCCCCCAAGCAGCCCCTCTCAATTTGGGTCTGGGGGCTTTCGTTGGGCCGGGGACATGGGAGGTACCTGCAAGGTTGCAGATCACATACCGAGAAGCACTCTCCGGCCAACATGCCCAACGTCCAGCAACAGCTCCCAAACCGAAGGAGCCAGGACCCAAAGACCTAGCTGGCCTGAAGGGCCCCCAGGGGGCCCCCAAACAGCCCCTCTCAATTTGGGTCTGGGGGCTTTCGTTGGGCCGGGGATCTGGGAGGTACCTGAAAGGTTGAAGTTCGCAGCCCGAGAAGCACTCTCCAGCCAACATGCCCAACTGCAGCAACAGCTCCCAAACCGAAGGAGCCAGGACCCAAAGACCTAGCTGGCCTGAAGGGGCCCCTGGGGGCCCCCAAGCATCCCCTCTCCATTTGGGTCTGGGGGCTTTCGTTGGGCCGGGAATCTGTGAGGTACCTGCAAGGTTGCAGTTCGAGGCCGGAGAAGCACTCTCCGGCCAACATGCCCAACGTCAAGCAACAGCTCCCAAACCGAAGGAGCCAGGACCCAAAGACCTAGCTGGCCTGAAGCGGCCCCAGGGGGCCCCCAAGCAGCCCCTCTCCATTTGGGTCTGGGGGCTTTCGTTGGGCCGGGAACCTGGGAGCTACCTGCAATGTTGCAGTTCGAGGCCCGAGAAGCACTCTCCGGCCAACATGCCCAACGTCCAGCAACAGATCCCACACCGAAGGAGCCAGGACCCAAAGACCTAGCTGGCCTGAAGGGCCCCCAGGGGTCCCCCAAGCAGCCCCTCTCCATTTGGGTCTGGGGGCTTTCGTTGGGCCGGGGACATGGGAGGTATCTGCAAGGTTGCAGTTCACGGCCCGAGAAGCACTCTCCGGCCAACATGCCCAACTGCAGCAACAGTTCCCAAACCGAAGGAGCCAGGACCCAAAGACCTAGCTGGCCTGAAGGGGCCCCAGGGGACCCCCAGGTAGCCCCTCTCAATTTGGATCTGGGGGCTTTCGTTGGGCCGGGGACATGGGAGGTACCTTCAAGGTTGCAGTTCGAGGCCCGAGAAGCACTCTCCGGCCAACATGCCCAACTGCAGCAACAGCTCCCAAACCGAAGGAGCCAGGACCCAAATAAATAGCTGGCCTGAAGGGGCCCCAGGGGGCCCGCAAGCAGCCCCTCTCAAATTTCGTCTGGGGGCTTTCGTTGGGCCGGGATCCTGGGAGGTGCCTGCAAGGTTGCAGTTCGCGGCCCGAGAAGCACTCTCCGGCCAACATGCCAAACGTCCAGCAACAGCTCCCAAACCCAAGGAGCCAGGACCCAAAGACCTAGCTGGCCTGATGGGGCCCCAGGGGGCCCCCAAGCAGCCCCTCTCCATTTGGGTCTGGGGGCTTTCGTTGGGCCGGGAACCTGGGAGCTACCTGCAAGGTTGCAGTTCGCGGCCCGAGAAGCACTCTCCGGCCAACATGCCCAACTGCAGCAACAGCTCCCAAACCGAAGGAGCCAGGACCCAAAGACCTAGCTGGCCTGAAGGGCCCCCAGGGGGCCCCCAAACAGCCCCTCTCCATGTGGGTCTGGGGGCTTTCGTTGGGCCGGGGACATGGGAGGTACCTGCAAGGATGCAGATCACGTACCGAGAAGCACTCTCCGGCCAACATGCCCAACGTCCAGCAACAGCTCCCAAACCGAAGGAGCCAGGACCCAAAGACCTAGCTGGCCTGAAGACTCCCCAGGGGGCCCCCAAACACCCCCCCTCCATTTGGGTCTGGGGGCTTTTGTTGGGCCGGGAACCTGGGAGGTACCTGCAAGTTTGCAGTTCGAGGCCGGAGAAGCACTCTCCGGCCAACATGCCCAACGTCCAGCAACAGCTCCCAAACCGAAGGAGCCAGGACCCAAAGACCTAGCTGGCCTGAAGCGGCCCCAGGGGGCCCCCAAGCAGCCCCTCTCCATTTGGTTCTGGGGGCTTTCGTTGGGCCGGGAACCTGGGAGGTACCTGCAAGGTTGCAGTTCGCAGCCCGAGAAGCACTCTCCGGCCAACATGCCCAACTGCAGCAACAGCTCCCAAACCGAAGGAGCCAGGACCCAAAGACCTAGCTGGCCTGAAGGGGCCCCAGGGGGCCCCTAAGCAGCCCCTCTCAATTTGTGTCTGGGGGCTTTCGTTGGGCCGGGGACATGGGAGGTACCTGCAAGGTTGCAGTTCGCAGCCTGAGAAGCACTCTCCGGCCAACATGCCCAACGTCCAGCAACAGCTCCCAAACCGAAGGAGCCAGGACCCAAAGACCTAGCTGGCCTGAAGACTCCCCAGGGGGCCCCCAAACAGCCCTCTCCATTTGGGTCTGGGGGCTTTCGTTGGGCCGGGAACCTGGGAGCTACCTGCAAGGTTGCAGTTCACGGCCCGAGAACCACTCTCCGGCCAACATGCCCAACTGCAGCAACAGCTCCCAAACCGAAGGAGCCAGGACCCAAAGACCTAGCTGGCCTGAAGGGGCCCCTGGGGGGCCCCAAGCAGCCCCTCTCCATTTGGGTCTGGGGGCTTTCGTTGGGCCGGGAACCTGGGAGATACCTGCAAGTTTGAAGTTCGAGGCCGGAGAAGCACTCTCCGGCCAACATGCCCAACGTCCAGCAACAGCTCCCAAACCGAAGGAGCCAGGACCCAAAGACCTAGCTGGCCTGAAGAGTCCCCAGGGGGCCCCCAAACAGCCCCTCTCAATTTGGGTTTGGGGGCTTTCGTTGGGCATGGAACCTGGGAGGTACCTGCAGGTTGCAGTTCGCAGCCTGAGAAGCACTCTCCGGCCAACATGCCCAACGTCCAGCAACAGCTCCCAAACCGAAGGAGCCAGGACCCAAAGACCTAGCTGGCCTGAAGGGCCCCAGGGGCCCCCAAGCAGCCCCTCTCCATTTGGGGTCTGGGGGCTTTCGTTGGGCCGGGAACCTGGGAGCTACCTGCAAGGTTGCAGTTCGCGGCCCGAGAAGCACTCTCCGGCCAACATGCCCAACTGCAGCAACAGCTCCCAAACCGAAGGAGCCAGGACCCAAAGACCTAGCTGGCCTGAAGGGCCCCAGGGGTCCCCCAAGCAGCCCCTCTCCATGTGGGTCTGGGGGCTTTCGTTGGGCCGGGGACATGGGAGGTACCTGCAAGGATGCAGATCGCAGCCCGAGAAGCACTCTCCGGCCAACATGCCCAACGTCCAGCAACAGCTCCCAAACCGAAGGAGCCAGGACCCAAAGACCTAGCTGGCCTGAAGACTCCCCAGGGGGCCCCCAAGCAGCCCCCCTCCATTTGGGTCTGGGGGCTTTTGTTGGGCCGGGAACCTGGGAGCTACCTGCAAGTTTGCAGTTCGAGGCCGGAGAAGCACTCTCCGGCCAACATGCCCAACGTCCAGCAACAGCTCCCAAACCGAAGGAGCCAGGACCCAAAGACCCTAGCTGGCCTGAAGCGGCCCCAGGGGGCCCCCAAGCAGCCCCTCTCCATTTGGGTCTGGGGGCTTTCGTTGGGCCGGGAACCTGGGAGGTACCTGCAAGGTTGCAGTTCGCAGCCCGAGAAGCACTCTCCGGCCAACATGCCCAACTGCAGCAACAGCTCCCAAACCGAAGGAGCCAGGACCCAAAGACCTAGCTGGCCTGAAGGGGCCCCAGGGGGCCCCCAAGCAGCCCCTCTCAATTTGTGTCTGGGGGCTTTCAATTGGGCCGGGGACATGGGAGGTACCTGCAAGGTTGCAGTTCGCAGCCCGAGAAGCACTCTCCGGCCAACATGCCCAACGTCCAGCAACAGCTCCCAAACCGAAGGAGCCAGGACCCAAAGACCTAGCTGGCCTGAAGACTCCCCAGGGGCCCCCAAACAGCCCCTCTCCATTTGGGTCTGGGGGCTTTTGTTGGGCCGGGAACCTGGGAGCTACCTGCAAGGTTGCAGTTCACGGCCCGAGAACCACTCTCCGGCCAACATGCCCAACTGCAGCAACAGCTCCCAAACCGAAGGAGCCAGGACCCAAAGACCTAGCTGGCCTGAAGGGGCCCCAGAGGGCCCCCAAGCAGCCCCTCTCCATGTGGGTCTGGGGGCTTTCGTTGGGCCGGGAACCTGGGAGCTACCTGCAAGGTTGCAGTTCGAGGCCGGAGAAGCACTCTCCGGCCAACATGCCCAACGTCCAGCAACAGCTCCCAAACCGAAGGAGCCAGGACCCAAAGACCTAGCTGGCCTGAAGGGCCCCCAGGGTCCCCCAAACAGCCCCTCTCAATTTGGGTCTGGGGGCTTTCGTTGGGCCGGGGACATGGGAGGTACCTGCAAGGTTGCAGATCACATACCGAGAAGCACTCTCCGGCCAACATGCCCAACGTCCAGCAACAGCTCCCAAACCGAAGGAGCCAGGACCCAAAGACCTAGCTGGCCTGAAGGGCCCCCAGGGGGCCCCCAAACAGCCCCTCTCAATTTGGGTCTGGGGGCTTTCGTTGGGCCGGGGATCTGGGAGGTACCTGAAAGGTTGAAGTTCGCAGCCCGAGAAGCACTCTCCAGCCAACATGCCCAACTGCAGCAACAGCTCCCAAACCGAAGGAGCCAGGACCCAAAGACCTAGCTGGCCTGAAGGGGCCCCTGGGGGCCCCAAGCATCCCCTCTCCATTTGGGTCTGGGGGCTTTCGTTGGGCCGGGAATCTGTGAGGTACCTGCAAGGTTGCAGTTCGAGGCCGG
>NW_028168314.1:0-23598 GCF_964237585.1 Gallinula chloropus
CCCCTGCCATGAGACCCTCCGGGGACCCCCCTGGTTGAGGGGGTCCCCTATGGGGGTGTGTAGCCCCCCCATACCCCCCCTGACCCCCCCTGGGGTACCGGGGGGGCGGTGCCGCTCCTTGGCCGCCATGAAGCGCCGCAGGTGCCGCTGGTGGGCGCGGCTGCGGCCTCGTTCTCGGGCATCGGCCTCGTTCTGAGCCGCCATCGTGGCCGCCGCCGCCCGACGCTCAGCGCGTCGCGCCTGTGCCAGTGCCCTGGGGGGGGGTATGGGGGGGTTATAGGGGGGCTAAGGGGAGTTTGGGGGGGTTATGGGGGGATTTGGAGGGGTTATGGGGGGCTAAGGGGGTGTTATGGGGGTCTAAGGGGTGTTTGGAGGTGTTATAGGGGGGTTATGGGGGGATTTAGGGGGGTTATGGAAGGTTAAGGGGGTGTTATGGGGGGTTATGGGGGGATTTAGGGGGGTTAAGGGGGTGTCATGGGGGTCTAAGGGGGGTTTGGAGGTGTTATAGGGGGTTTATGGGGGGATTTAGGGGGGATAAGGGGGTGTCATGGGGGTCTAAGGGGGGTTTGGAGGTGTTATGGGGGGGTTATGGGGGTATTTGGGGGGGTTATGTGGGGCTAAGGGGGGTTTGGAGGTGTTATTGGGGGATTTAGGGGGGTTATGGGAGGTTAAGGGGGTGTTATGGGGGGGTTATGGGGGGGCTAAGGGGGGTTTGGAGGTGTTATGGGGGGGTTATGGGGGGATTTAGGGGGGTTATGGGGGGCTAAGGGGGGTTTGGAGGTGTTATGGGGGGGTTATGGGGGGATTTAGGGGGGTTATGGGGGGCTAAGGGGGGTTTGGAGGTGTTATGGGGGGATTTAGGGGGGTTATGGGAGGTTAAGGGGGTGTTATGGGGGGGTTATGGGGGGCTAAGGGGGTGTTATGGGGGGATTTAGGGGGGTTAAGGGGGTGTCATGGGGGTCTAAGGGGGGTTTGGAGGTGTTATAGGGGGTTTATGGGGGGATTTAGGGGGGTTAAGGGGGTGTCATGGGGGTGTAAGGGGGGTTTGGAGGTGTTATAGGGGGTTTATGGGGGGATTTAGGGGGGTTATGGGGGGCTAAGGGGGATTTGGAGGTGTTATTGGGGGATTTAGGGGGGTTATGGGAGGTTAAGGGGGTGTTATGGGGGGGTTATGGGGGGCTAAGGGGGTGTTATGGGGCTCTAAGGGGGGTTTGGAGGTGTTATAGGGGTGTTATGGGGGGATTTAGGGGGGTTAAGGGCGTGTTATGGGGGTCTAAGGGGGGTTTGGAGGTGTTATAGGGGGATTTAGGGGGGTTATGGGAGGTTAAGGGGGTGTTATGGGGGGGTTATGGGGGCTAAGAGGGTGTTATGGGGGGGTTATGGGGGGCTAAGGGGGGTTTGGAGGTGTTATAGGGGTGTTATGGGGGGATTTAGGGGGGTTATGGGGGGCTAAGGGGGGGTTGGGGAGGTTATGGGAGGCTAAGGGGGTGTTATGGGGGGTTATGGGCGTCTAAGGGGGGTTTGGAGGTGTTATAGGGGGGTTATGGGGGGATTTAGGGGGGTTATGGGAGGTTAAGGAGGTGTTATGGGGGGGTTATGGGGGGCTAAGGGGGTGTTATGGGGGGCTATGGGGGGATTTAGGGGGGTTAAGGGGGTGTTATGGGGGTCTAAGGGGGGTTTGGAGGTGTTATGGGGGGTTATGGGGGGATTTAGGGGGGTTATGGGGGGCTAAGGGGGATTTGGAGGTGTTATTGGGGGATTTAGGGGGGTTATGGGAGGTTAAGGGGGTGTTATGGGGGGGTTATGGGGGGCTAAGGGGGTGTTATGGGGCTCTAAGGGGGGTTTGGAGGTGTTATGGGGGGTTATGGGGGGATTTAGGGGGGTTAACGGGGTGTCATGGGGGTCTAAGGGGGGTTTGGAGGTGTTATGGGGGTATTATAGGGGTATTTGGGGGTGTTATGGGGGTCTAAGGGGGGTTTGGAGGTGTTATAGGGGGATTTAGGGGGGTTATGGGAGGTTAAGGGGGTGTTATGGGGGGTTATGGGGGGCTAAGGGGGGTTTGGAGGTGTTATAGGGGTGTTATGGGGGGATTTAGGGGGGTTATGGGGGGCTAAGGGGGGGTTGGGGAGGTTATGGGAGGCTAAGGGGGTGTTATGGGGGGTTATGGGGGTCTAAGGGGGGTTTGGAGGTGTTATAGGGGGGTTATGGGGGGATTTAGGGGGGTTATGGGAGGTTAAGGAGGTGTTATGGGGGGTTATGGGGGGCTAAGGGGGTGTTATGGGGGGTTATGGGGGGATTTAGGGGGGTTAAGGGGGTGTTATGGGGGTCTAAGGGGGGTTTGGGGGCATTATGGGGGTATTATGGGGGGATTTTGGGGGGATTATGGGGGGCTAAGGGGGGTTTGGAGATGTTATGGGGGGATTTAGGGGGGTTAAGGGAGGTTAAGGGGGTGTTATGGGGGGTTATGGGGGCTAAGGGGGTGTTATGGGGGGGTTATGGGGGGATTTGGGGGGGGTTAGGGGGCTAAGGGGACTTTGGGGGTGTTATGGGGGGATTTAGGGGGGTTAAGGGGGTGTTATGGGGGTCTAAGGGGGGGTTGGAGGTGTTATGGGGGGTTAGGGGGGGTCTGGGGGTGTTACAGGGGGGCTCTGGGGCGTTAGGGGGGCTCTGGGGGTCTCCGTGGGGCTGGTCCCAACCTGTGGTCGTGGGCGGCCGCCGTCTGCGCCAGGACGGCCTCGATCTGGCGCTGGGTGTCGGCCAGTTCCTGCGGCCAATCAGGGGGCGGGGTTGTACCGCGGGATCCCGGGCCCGGCCAATCAGGTGCCTCCATCCCACCAGGGATCCCCCTCCCAGCCAATCAGGTGCCTCCATCCCACCCAGGGATCCCCTCCCAGCCAATCAGCTTCCTCCATCCCACCAGGGATCCCCCTCCCAGCCAATCAGCTTCCTCCATCCCACCAGGGAACCCCCTTCCAGCCAATCAGGTGCCTCCATCCCACCCAGGGATCCCCCTCCCAGCCAATCAGGTGCCTCCATCCCACCCCTGATCCCCCTCCCAGCCAATCAGCTTCCTCCATCCCACCAGGGATCCCCTCCCAGCCAATCAGGTGCCTCCATCCCACCAGGGATCCCCCTCCCAGCCAATCAGCTTCCTCCATCCCACCCCTGATCCCCCTCTCAGCCAATCAGCTTCCTCCATCCCACCCAGCGATCCCCCTCCCAGCCAATCAGCTTCCTCCATCCCACCAGGGATCCCCCTCCCAGCCAATCAGGTCCCTCCATCCCACTGGGGATCCCCCTCCCAGCCAATCAGCTTCCTCCATCCCACCGGGGATCCCCCTCCCAGCCAATCAGGTGCCTCCATCCCACCGGGGATCCCCCTCCCAGCCAATCAGGTGCCTCCATCCTACCCAGGGGTCCCCTTCCCAGCCAATCAGGTGCCTCCATCCCACCAGGGATCCCCCTCCCAGCCAATCAGCTTCCTCCATCCCACCAGGGATCCCCTTCCCAGCCAATCAGCTTCCTCCATCCCACCCAGGGATCCCATTCCCAGCCAATCAGCTTCCTCCATCCCAACCAGGGATCCCCCTCCCAGCCAATCAGGTGCCTCCGTTCCACCCAGGGATCCCCCTCCCAGCCAATCAGGTTGCTCCATCGCACCCAGGGATCCCCCTCCCAGCCAATCAGGTGCCTCCATCCCTCTGGGGATACCCCTCCCAGCCAATCAGGTGCCTCCATCCCACCAGGGATCCCCTTCCCAACCAATCAGGTGCCTCCATCCCACCCAGGGATCCCCCTCCCAGCCAATCAGGTGCCTCCATCCCACCAGGGACCCCCTGCCAGCCCCCCCAGCCCCCCGGCCGCCCCCTCACGCGGTGCCGCTGCCTCAGGACCCTCCTCAGCCGCTGCCGCTCCCCCCGCAGCCGCTCCAGGTCCCGGCGCAGGTGGGTGGTCAGCACCAGCCGCCCCCCCAGCACGGCCTGAGCCTGCAGCACCCACAGCTGGGACCCCCCACCCAGGGACCCCAGACCCCACCCACAGACCTGGGACCCCCACCCAGGGACCCCAGACCCCACCTACAGACCATGGGACCCCCACCCAGGGACCCTAGACCCCACCCACAGTGCTGGGACCCCCACCCAGGGACCCCAGACCCCACCCACAGACCTGGGACCCCCCACCCAGGGACCTCAAACCCCACCCACAGACCCGGGACCCCCACCCAGGGACCCCAGACCCCACCCACAGACCCGGGACCCCCACCCAGGGACCCCAGACCCCGCCCACAGACCCGGGACCCCCCACCCAGGGACCTCAAACCCCACCCACAGACCCGGGACCCCCACCCAGGGACCCCAGACCCCGCCCACAGAGCTGGGACCCCCACCCAGGGACCCCAGACCCCACCCACTGACCTGGGAACCCCACCCAGGGACACAGGAGCCCCCCACCCAACCTGGGACCCCCACCCAGGGACACAGGAAACCCACCCAACCTGGGACCCCCCCATTCAGGGACGGGGGATCCCCCCCCACCCACAGACCTGGGACCCCCACCCAGGGACGGGGGATTCCCCCCCACCCACAGACCTGGGACCTCCCCACCCAGGGATAGGGAATCCCCCCCCACCCACAGACCTGGGACCCCCCCCCAGGGACCCCAGACCCCACCCACTGACCTGGGACCCCCACCCAGGGACAGGGGATCCCCCCACCCACAGACTTGGGACCCTCCCCCAGGGACCCCAGACCCCACCCACTGACCTTGGACCCCCCACCCAGGGACCCCAGACCCCACCCACAGACCTGGGACCCCCACCCAGGGACACAGGAAACCCACCCAACCTGGGACCCCCCCACCCAAGCACAGGGGATCCCCCCCACCCACAGACCTGGGACCCCCACCCAGACACAGGTGATTCCCCCACCCACAGACATGGGACTCCCACCCAGGGACCCCAGACCCCACCCACAGGCCTGGGACCACCCACCCAGCATCAAAAGACCCCCACCCACACACCCCACCCCCAGGCCTGGGACTCCCCCCGCCCAGGGACACGGGACCCCCACCCCCAACACACCCCACCCCCCATGAACCCAGCGCCCCCCCCCACCCACCCACCCACCCAGGGACCCCCCCCACCCCCGGTGCCGCTCACCCACCCGCTCCAGCTGATCCTCCAGCACCCCGCGCCGGGCCGCGTCCCCCATCTGAGGGTTGGGGGGGGGGGTGGGAAGTGTCACCCACCGGTGGGAGCCGGGGGACCCCCCACCCAAAACACCCCCCACCCAAAACACCCCCCCTCCCCCCCCCCCGCCTCCCAGGACCCCCCCAAATCCCCCCCCTCCCCCCAGCGGGTACCTCGGCCCCTCCGCCGCTCGGGCTGGTGCTGGGTGGGGCGGGGGGCTGCGTGTTTTGGGGGGGACACAGACCCCCGCCCGCCCCCCCCCCCCTCCCCTCTCCTCCCCCAGGGCCCCCCCCGAGCTCGCTCAGCGCGGCGGCCGGTCACGTGACGCACGCCGGCGCGTTGCCATGGCGCCGCCACCAGGGTGGGCGGGGCCTCGGCTGTACCACGTGACTCTTCGCCGCGGGTAAAGGGGGCGGGGCGCATGCGCAGTGACCAGCGGCGCGGGGCTGCTGCGTTGTCTTGGCAACGGCGCTGTCGACGCGTTTCCTCCCAGCCAATGAGAGGCCGGCGGAGATCAATACGCCCGCCCCCCTCACCCCCAACTGACCAATAGAAAGGCGGAACGGAGTTGGGGGCACCTCATGTACAGGCGGGGGGAATCCCGGGCCCCCCCCGGGGATTCCCAGCCCCCCACCCCCCACCTCAGAGCCCCCCCCGAGCTCTCAGAGCCCTTCCGGGCCCCTCAAGCCCCTCAGCAGCCCCCCGGAGCCCCTCCCGGGAACGCAGGAGGCTGTTGCCACGCCCGTGCCTCGGTCGCGCATGCGCTCTGCGCTGGGCCGCTCACGTGACCTGCCCAAGATGGCGGCGCTGCGGGCGGTAGGGGACGCGCGCCGTCGCCATGGAGATGCGCTGCGGGGGGCAGGGGGGGGACACACGCGATACGGGGACACCGGGACCCCCCCCAAAAAGGCCTCTACGGCGACCGGGGACCTTCCCCAAGTGGGGAAGCGGAGGGCGTGGCTTTGGGGGACCCCCGAGGCCTAGAGCGGGGCCTGAGGCCTGCGCGCCCCACCCGCTCTACGGGAGGGAGGGAGGGAGGGAGGGAGGGAGGGAGGGAAGGGGGGGGGGGTGTGTCCCCTTCCCAGCCCCCTCCCCAGGGAGCGGGGCCTGGGGGCGGCGGGGCACCAGCTCCCCCAGAGCGCCCAGGGTGTCCCCCTCTCTGAGGGGCAGCTCTTTGCCCCCCCCTTAAGCCTCCCTCCCCTTAACCCCCCCCCTTAAATCTCTACGGGTCCCCCCTGCTGGGAGCGGGGAGGGTTTGGGGGGTTTCAACCCGAAGCTGAGGCAGCCCCACTCCCCACCCCTCCTGCAGGTCTTGGGGTGCCGGGGAGCACCCCCCCTGCTCCCCAGGCCCGGGCTGAGCCGGGGGGCGTCAGGGGGGCGGCTGCTGCGGGACTTGGGCCGCTGGTTCAACGAGGCGGAGACGGCGGCGTCCTGGGGCGAGCGGCTGCGGCGGCTGCGGCTGCGGAGGAAGAGCGCGTACGTGGGGGTCCCTGGCTGTTTGGGGGGGGGAAATGGAGGGTGGGGGGGTTGCTGTGTCATTGTCTGTCTGTCTGTCTGTCCCCTCCAGGTACTACAGGTCCCTCCAGGAAACCTACGGCGTCGACGTGGCGGCCGCTGTCTTCACCCTGTCCTGCGGCGGGGCGGTCAGGTGAGCCCCTGCCCTGCTTTGGGGGGTGTCCCCCAGCTCCCTATGTGGGACCCCCTCATTTTCACACCCCCTTTTCCCCCTCAGATTTGAGGGGGATGAGACCTGGATCCGTCCGGACGCTCCGTGGCGCCCGGAGCACCTTTGTCTCGATGCCACCCCCGTGGCTGCCCTGGACCTCAGCGGCACCGCGCTCGACTACGAGGGCTTGGACAACCTGGGTGAGGCTTGAGAACCCCACCTGGCCCTTGTGCAAGGCCTGGGACACAACCCCCCACCACCTCCTCATCTCTAAACTGGGGAGAACTGGAGTTGATGGGTGGAGCATCCAGTGGATAAGAAGGCGGGTGACAGACCGTAGCCAACGGGTGGTGGTCAGTGGGTCTGTGTCCAGGGGGAGACCAGTGGGGTCCCCCAGGGGTCTGTCTTGGGACTGGTGCCCTTGAACATCCCATGGGTGATGGAATTGGGTGCACCCTCAGCAGGTTTGGGGGTGACACCAAGCTGAGGGGTGTGGGTGACACCCCAGAAGGAAAGGAGCCGTCCAGGGGGATCCTGACGGGCTGGAAAGGTGGGGGAACCTGATGAGGTTCAACATTGGGAAGTGTCAGGTGCTGCTCTTGGGCTGGAGGGATCCCAGACACGGATACAACTGGGAGAGGAGCTGCTGGGGAGCAGCCCTGAGGAGAAGGAATTGGGGATTGGGGTGGATGAGGAACTGAACATGAGCAGCTCTGGCAGCTGGGAAGGGTGATGGGATCCTGGGCTCCATCAGCAGAGGGGAGGCAGCAGGGACAGGGAGGGGATTGTCCCTCTCTGCTCTGCTCCCAGCTGGAGTCCTGTGGCCAGAGCTGGGGCCCCAGGACAAGGAAGATGTGGGGCTGGTGGAGAGGGGTCAGAGGAGGGACAGGGAGATGCTCAGAGGGCTGGAGCAGCTCCCCTAGGGAGAGAGGCTGAGAGAGCTGGGCTGGGTCAGCCTGGAGAAGAGAAGGTTTTGGGGGGACCTCACTGCAGCCCCCCAGTCCCTGAAGGGACCCCAGGAACAGGAGGGGAATGGGCTTGTTAAAGGGTGGATAATGGCAGGACAAGGGGGATGGGGTGAAGCTGGAGGAGGGAAGGGGGAGAGGAGAGATTGGGGGGAAGTTCTTTCCAGAGAGAGTGGTGAGGGGCTGGAAGGGGCTGCCCAGAGAGGGGGTGGGTGCCCCATCCCTGGGGGTGTTCCAGGCCAGGTTGGAAGGGGCCCTGGGCAACCTTGTGTAGCTCCAGGCCTGGAGGTTGGTGTCCCTGCCTGTGGCAGGGGGTTGGAGCTCTGGGACCCTTGGGGGGTCCCTCCCAACCCTGTCAGGGGGGTTGGAGCTCTGGGACCCTTGGGAGGTCCCTCCCAACCCAACCCTGTCAGGGGGGTTGGAGCTCTGAGACCCTTGGGGGGTCCCTCCCAACCCAACCCTGGCAGGGGGCTTGGAGCTCTGTGACCCTTGGGGGGTCCCTCCTAACCCAACCCTGGCAGGGGGGTTGGAGCTCTGGGACCCTTGGGGGGTCCCTCCCAACCCTGGCAGGGGGGTTGGAGCTCTGGGACCCTCGGGGGGTCCCTCCCAACCCTGGCAGGGGGGTTGGAGCTCTGGGACCCTTGGGGGGTCCCTCCCAACCCTGGCAGGGGGGTTGGAGCTCTGGGACCCTTGGGGGGTCCCTCCCAACCCTGGCAGGGGGGTTGGAGCTCTGGGACCCTTGGGGGGTCCCTCCCAACCCTGGCAGGGGGGTTGGAGCTCTGGGACCCTTGGGGAGCCCCTCCTAACCCAACCCAGAGCCCAGTCTGTGATTCTATGATTCCATAACCCCCCCAAAACCCCCCTTCCCACCCTCCTTTCCCTCCCTCCCCCTTCCCCTTGCCCCTCCCCAGTGCCCCTGACCCGGCTGCGGCAGCTGGACCTGAGCTGCTGCCCCCAGCTCGACGACTGGGCGCTGGGGCGGCTCCACGTCTTCCGCCACTGCCTGTGGCACCTGTCGCTCGCCCGCTGTCCCCGCGTCACCGAGAGGGGCTTGGCCACCCTCCACCACCTCCAGTAAGTGAAAAGGGGACCCCCCACCCCTCTCTTTTCCCCCCCACCCCCCTTCCAACATCCCCCTCACCCAGCGTCCCCCAGGGAGCTGCGGCGCCTGGACGTGGCCGGGCTGCGCGTTCCCAGCGCGGGGCTGATCCGGATCCTGCTGGAAGAGGAGCTGCCCAACTGCCAGGTGCTGGGCGTGGAGCTTGGGGACGACGTGGGGACGACGATGGGGGGCGAGGGGCCCCCCCCTGCTTGAGGATGGTGGGATTTTGTTGGGGGTCTGGGGGTGGAACTGGGCTCAAAGACCTGGTGGTTTCACATCCCCTCCTGCCTGGATCTGGGATTTCTCTGCGGCTTGACATGGGGGTCCCTGTTTCCCCCCCACCCCAAGAACCCCCCCCTTGGCTCTGGGGGTCTCCAGCGGCCACCCTCCACCACCTCCAGTAAGTGAAAAGGGGACCCCCCACCCCCCTTTTCCCCCCACCCCTTCCAACATCCCCCTCACCCAGCGTCCCCCAGGGAGCTGCGGCGCCTGGACGTGGCCGGGCTGCGCGTTCCCAGCGCGGGGCTGATCCGGATCCTGCTGGAAGAGGAGCTGCCCAACTGCCAGGTGCTGGGCGTGGAGCTTGGGGACGACGTGGGGACGACGATGGGGGGCGAGGGGCCCCCCCCTGCTTGAGGATGGTGGGATTTTTTTGGGGTCTGGGGGTGGAACTGGGTTCAAAGACCTGGTGGTTTCACATCCCCTCCTGCCTGGATCTGGGATTTCTCTGCGGCTTGACATGGGGGTCCCTGTTTCCCCCCCACCCCAAGAACCCCCCCCCTTGGCTCTGGGGGTCTCCAGCGCTTTGGGATCCCACCATGGGACCCAGGGAAGGGCCGGCTAAGCCCCCCCCAAAGGCTTTAATCCCAAAGGGGATAATCCCCCTCCCCAAGGGGTTTCATTTCCCCAAAAGGGTTTAATCCCCCTCCCCAAGGGGGTTAATTTCCCCCCCAAGGGGGTTAATTCTCTCCCCAAAGGGGTTTAATCCCCCCCAAAGGGTTTAATCCCCCTCCCCAAGGGGTTTAATCCTCCCCCCAAGGGGTTTAATCCATCCCCAGGGGTTCACTCCCCCTCCCCAGGGGCTCACTCCCCCTCCCCAGGGGTTGTTCCCCCCTCCCCAGGGGCTCATTCCCCCCTCCCCAGGGGCTCATTCCCCCCTCCCCAAGGGTTCTTGGCCCCTCCCCAGGGGTTCTTGGCCCCTCCCCAGGGGTTGTTCCCCCCTCCCCAGTGGTTCTTGCCCCCTCCCCAGGGGCTCATGCCCCCCCAGGGGTAGTTCCCCCCTCCCCAGGGGTTCTTGCCCCCTCCCCAGGGGTTCTTGCCCCTCCCCAGGGGTTCTTCCCCCCTCCCCAGGGGTTCTTGCCCCCTCCCCAGGGGCTCATTCCCCTCCCCGTGGGCTCATTCCCCCTCCCCAGGGGCTCATTCCCCCTCCCCAGGGTTCACTCCCCCTCCCCAGGGTTCACTCCCCCTCCCCAGGGTTCATTCCCCCTCCCCAGGGTTCACTCCCCCTCCCCAGGGGCTCATTCCCCCCTCCCCAGGGGCTCATTCCCCCCTCCCCAGGGGCTCATTCCCCTCTCCCCAGGGGTTCTTGCCCCCTCCCCAGGGAGTCATCCCCCCTCCCCAGGGCTCATTTCCCCCTCCCCAGGGCTCGTTCCCCCCTCCCCAGCTCCGCTCCCTCTCCCCAGGGGTCGTTCCCCCCCAGGGGTTGTTCCCCCCTCCCCAGGGCTCATTTCCCCCTCCCCAGGGCTCATTCCCCCCTCCCCAGCTCCACTCCCTCTCCCCAGGGGTTGTTCCCCCCTCCCCAGGGGCTCATTCCCCCTCCCCAGGGGTTGTTCCCCCCTCCCCAGGGTTCATTCTCCCCCAGGGCTCATTCCCCCTCCCCAGCTCCGCTCCCTCTCCCCAGGGGTCGTTCCCCCCTCCCCAGGGGTCATTCCCCCCTCCCCAGCTCCGCTCCCTCTCCCCAGGGGTCGTTCCCCCCCAGGGGTTGTTCCCCCCTCCCCAGGGCTCATTTCCCCCTCCCCAGGGCTCATTCCCCCCTCCCCAGCTCCACTCCCTCTCCCCAGGGGTTGTTCCCCCCTCCCCAGGGGCTCATTCCCCCTCCCCAGGGGTTGTTCCCCCCTCCCCAGGGTTCATTCTCCCCCAGGGCTCATTCCCCCTCCCCAGCTCCGCTCCCTCTCCCCAGGGGTCGTTCCCCCCTCCCCAGGGGTCATTCCCCCCTCCCCAGCTCCGCTCCCTCTCCCCAGGGGTCGTTCCCCCCTCCCCAGGGCTCATTCCCCCTCCCCAGCTCCGCTCCCTCTCCCCAGGGGTTGTTCCCCCCTCCCCAGGGGTCATTCCCCCCTCCCCAGCTCCGCTCCCTCTCCCCAGGGGTCGTTCCCCCCCAGGGGTTGTTCCCCCCTCCCCAGGGCCGTTCCCCCCTCCCCAGCTCCGCTCCCTCTCCCCATCACCCGGCACCATCACCCCCCCATCATTCCTCAGTGTGGGGGTTTTATTTTGGGGAGGGGGTTCCCCGTCCCCCCTCACTTCTCGAAGTGCTCCAGGGGGTAGTGCTCCCCGTAGTGCTGCAGGTGCCGCTCCAGCGCCGCGCGCTGCCGCCGCAGGTGAGGCGGCATCTCCTGGTACACGTCGGAGAAGAGGAGCTGCGGGCTGGGCTTGGGCTTCCTCTCGGCTTCCTCGAAGGCCTCCATCACCTGCGGGACAGCCGCGGCTCCGCTCGGCCCCCTTCGCCCCCAGAGCCCTCACCGGGACCCCCACGGTGTCGCCATCTTGTGTGTGGGACCCCCAGTGCTGCCATCTTGTGTGAGGGGACCCCCTGGTGTCGCCATCTTGTGTGAGGGACCCCCACGTGTCGCCATCTTGTGTGAGGGACCCCCCAGTGTCGCCATCTTGTGTGAGGGACCCCCCAGTGTCGCCATCTTGTGTGAGGGACCCCCAGTGCCGCCATCTTGTGTGAGGGGATTGTGTGAGGGGACCCCCTTGGTGTCGCCATCTTGTGTGAGGGGCCCCCAGTGTCGCCATCTTGTGTGAGGGGCTCCCCCTGGTGTCGCCATCTTGTGTGAGGGGACCCCCTGGCACTACCATCCTGTGTGAGGGACCCCCAGTGTCACCATCTTGTGTGAGGGACCCCCTGGCACCACCATCTTGTGTGAGGGGATTGTGTGAGGGGCCCCCTGGTGTCGCCATCTTGTGTGTGGGGACCCCCTTGGTGTCACCATCTTGTGTGAGGGGCCCCCAGTGTCGCCATCTTGTGTGAGGGGCCCCCCTGGCACCACCATCTTGTGTGAGGGGATTGTGTGAGGGACCCCCTGGTGTCGCCATCTTGTGTGTGGGACCCCCAGTGTTGCCATCTTGTGTGAGGGGCCCCCAGTGTCACCATCTTGTGTGAGGGGAACCCCCCCAGTGTCACTGTCTTGTGTGAAGGGACCCCCAGTGTCACCATCTTGTGTGAGGGGAACCCCTGGGACCACCATCTTGTGTGAGGGACCCCCAGTGCCGCCATCTTGTGTGAGGGGCCCCCAGTGTCACCATCTTGCCTGAGGGGACCCCCTGGTGTTGCCATCTTGTGTGAGGGATCCCCTGGTACCACCATCTTGTGTGAGGGATCCCCTGGTACCACCATCTTGTGTGAGGGGACCCCTTGGCACCACCATCTTGTGTGAGGGGCCCCCAGTGCCGCCATCTTGTGTGAGGGACCCCCTGGTGTTGCCATCTTGTGTGAGGGGAACCCCCCCAGTGTCACTATCTTGTGTGAGGGGACCCCCTGGCACCACCATCTTGTGTGCGGGGCCCCCAGTGTCACCATCTTGTGTGAGGGACCCCCTGGTTCCACCATCTTGTGTGAGGGGACCCCTGGTGTCGGCATCTTGTGTGAGGTACCCCCCAGTGTCGCCATCTTGTGTGAGGGGACCCTCTGGCACCACCATCTTGCCTGAGGGACCCCCTGGTGTTGCCATCTTGTGTGAGGGACCCCGTGGCCCCACCATCTTGTGTGAGGGACCCCCAGTGCCACCATCTTGTGTTAGGGACCCCCCAGTGTCACCATCTTGTGTGAGGGACCCCCAGTGCTGCCATCTTGTGTGAGGGCCCCCCCCGGCACCACCATCTTGTGTGAGGGGCCCCCAGTGTCGCCATCTTGTGTGAGGGGCCCCCAGTGTCGCCATCTTGTGTGAGGGGCCCCCTGGCACTACCATCCTGTGTAAGTGGACCCCTGGCACCACCATCTTGTGTGAGGGACCCCCTGGCACCTCCATCTTGTGTGAGGGACCCCCAGTGTTGCCGTCTTGTGTGAGGGGACCCCTGGCACCACCATCCTGTGTGAGGGACCCCCAGTGTTGCCGTCTTGTGTGAGGGGACCCCTGGCACCACCATCTTGTGTGAGTGGACCCCTGGCACCACCATCTTGTGTGAGGGACCCCCTGGCACCTCCATCTTGTGTGAGGGACCCCCAGTGTCGCCATCTTGTGTGAGGGGCTCCCCCTGGTGTCGCCATCTTGTGTGAGGGACCCCCTGGTGTTGCCATCTTGTGTGAGGGACCCCCTGGTGTTGCCATCTTGTGTGAGGGACCCCCTGGTGTCGCCATCTTGTGTGAGAGACCCCTGGCACCACCATCTTGTGTGAGGGACCCCCTGGCACCATCATCTTGTGTGAGGGACCCCCAGTGTCACCATCTTGTGTGAGGGGCCCCCAGTGTTGCCATCTTGTGTGAGGGGCCCCCAGTGTCGCCATCTTGTGTGAGGGGCCCCCAGTGTCGCCATCTTGTGTGAGGGGAACCCCCTGGTGTCGCCATCTTGTGTGAGGGGCCCCCAGTGTCACCATCTTGTGTGAGGGGAACCCCCTGGTGTCGCCATCTTGTGTGAGGGACCCCCAGTGTCACCATCTTGTGTGAGGGGACCCCCCTGGCATCGCAATCTTGTGTGAGGGACCCCCTGGCACCGCCATTTTGTGTGAGGGACCCCCTGGTGTCGCCATCTTGTGTGAGGGGCTCCCCCTGGTGTCGCCATCTTGTGTGAGGGACCCCTGGCACCACCATCTTGTGTGAGGGACCCCCTGGCACCATCATCTTGTGTGAGGGACCCCCAGTGTCACCATCTTGTGTGAGGGACCCCCTGGGACCACCATCTTGTGTGAGGGGCTCCCAGTGTTGCCAGCTTGTGTGAGGGGCCCCCAGTGTCGCCATCTTGTGTGAGGGGAACCCCCTGGTGTCGCCATCTTGTGTGAGGGACCCCCCAGTGTCGCCATCTTGTGTGAGGGGCCCCCCTGGCACCACCATCTTGTGTGAGAGGATTGTGTGAGGTGCTCCCCTTGGTGTCACCATCTTGTGTGAGGGGACCCCCGGGCACCACCATCTTGTGTGAGGGGATTGTGTGAGGGGACCCCAGGGTGTCGCCATCTTGTGTGAGGGGATCCTCTGGTGTCGCCATCTTGTGTGAGGGGCCCCCCTGGCATGGCGGCCTTACCATCTTGCGTGAGGCCTTGCGCCAGGCCTTCTCCTGCTCCTCGTCCCACCAGGAGCGCGCCAGCATGTAGTGCCTGAGGCGGGAGATGGGGTGATCCTGCTTGTCCCAGTAGTTCACCTCGTCCACGGATCGGTACGCGGAGCTGTCGTCGCTGGTGCTGTGGTGGCCGATCCTGCGCCGGGGGTTAATTAACAGCGGTTAATTACAGCCTGAAACGGGGCACTGGCCATCCTCAGAGTGCTTAAATTAAGAGAAATGCTGGGAAAAGGGGGAAAACAGTGAATAAGAAGGGAATTTGGGGGGAAAAATGGCTACAAATGAAATAAAATGGGTAAATAATCAGAGAAATTAAAGAAAAAAGGGAAAAAAGGGAAATTCCAAATAATAATAATAGAAATTTTTAAAAATATCTTTAAAAGGGGGAAGTTTGAAATAAAAATTTTAAAAATTACCCTGAAAAGGGTGAAATTCTAAATAATAGAAATAAAAAAACTAAAAAAAGGGAAATTTAAATAATAGAATTTTTTTTAAATCTAAAAAAAGGGGGAAATTCTAAATATAGAAATTAAAAAACCTGAAAATGGGAAAAATTAGATGTAATAATAGACATTAAAAACTCCTAAAAAGGGAAATTGTAAATAATAATAGAAATTCAATGTAAAAAGCTCTGAAAAGGGAAAATTCTAAACAATAATGGCAATTTTTAAAATCACTGAAAAAAGGGAGAAAACTATAAATGATCGTTATTATACTAAATTATATTAACCTAAAAAAGGCAGAAATGATAAATAATAGAAGTTTTCAAAAATACTATAAAAAGGGGAAAAATCAAAGAAACTTAAAAAAAAACTAAAAAGGGGGAAGTTTAAATAATAGAGATTTAAAAAAAGACTAGAAAGGGGAAATCCTAAATACAGAAGTAAACTGAAAAAAGAAATGAAAAAATCTAAAAGGGAAAATTCTAAATAATAATGGAAATTAAATGTTAAAAGGTCTGAAAAAGGGGAATTCTAAATAATAGAAATAAGAAGCTCTCTAAAAAAGGGGAAAATTCTAAATAATGATAGAAATTTAAATAAAAACCTGAAAAGGTTGAAATTCTAAATAATAACAATAGTAATTAAGAAAAAATCTCCTAAAAAGGGGGAAAATTCTAAATAATAATAGAATTTTAAAAAACCACTTTGAGAAAAGGGAGGAATTGTAAATAATGATAGAAATTAAATTCTAAAATATTTTAAAAGGTTGGAAATTCTCAATAACAACAGAAATTAAGGAAAAAACTTCCCCAAAAAAGGGGAAAAATTGTAAATAATTGAATTTTTTTAAAAAAAAGTCCTAAAAATGGGGGAAAATTCTAAATAATGATAGAAATTTAAATAAAAACCTAAAAAGGGTGAAATTCTAAATAATAACAATAGTAATTAAGAAAAAATCTCCTAAAAAGGGGGAAAATTCTAAATAATAATTTAAATAAAAACCTAAAAAGGGTGAAATTCTAAATAATAACAATAGTAATTAATAAAAAAATCTTCTAAAAATGGGGAAAATTCTAAATAATAATAGAATTTAAAAAAAACACTTTGAGAAAAGGGAGGAATTGTAAATAACAATAGAAATTAAATTCTAAAATATTTTCAAAGGGTGAAAATTCTAAATAACAAGAGAAATTAAGGAAAAAACTTCCCCAAAAAAGGGGAAAAATTGTAAATAATTGAAATTTTTTTAAAAAAAGTCCTAAAAAGGGGGGAAAATTCTAAATAATGATAGAAATTTAAATAAAAACCTAAAAAGGGTGAAATTCTAAATAATAACAATAATAATTAAGAAAAAATCTCCTAAAAAGGGGGAAAATTCTAAATAGAAATTTAAATAAAAACCTAAAAAGGGTGAAATTCTAAATAATAACAATAGTAATTAAGAAAAAAATCTTCTAAAAATGGGGAAAATTCTAAATAATAATAGAATTTTAAAAACCACTTTGAGAAAAGGGAGGAATTGTAAATAACAATAGAAATTAAATTCTAAAATATTTTCAAAGGGTGAAAATTCTCAATAACAAGAGAAATTAAGGAAAAAACTTCCCCAAAAAAGGAGAAAAATTGTAAATAATTGAAATTTTTTTTTAAAAAGTCCTAAAAATGGGGGAAAATTCCAAATCTCCATGGGAATTCCAACCCCAATCAGTCTCATCCCCCCCTCGTCGGTACCGGTACGTCATGGCCTCGATGAGGAAGGGCTGGTTCTCCGCCACGGCGCGGCGCCGCGCTTCCTTGGTGGCGTTATAGACGGCGAAGACGTCGTTACCGTCCACCCGGATCGACATCAACCCGTAGCCGGGACCTCTGGCCGCTGTGGGGGGTGATAACTGGGGGTTAATACCTCCCCTAAAACCCAACCACCCCCCCCCAGACCCCCTCCCCAGACCCCCATCCCGAATGCGGCCTACCGATGCCGTCGCCGCGGTACTGCTCGGAGGTGGGGGTGGAGATGGCGTACCCGTTGTTCCGGCAGAAGAAGACGATGGGACACTCGAGGGTGGCGGCGAAATTAAAACCCGCGTGGGCGTCGCCCTCGCTGGCCGCCCCCTCCCCAAAATAACAGATCACCGCCCGGTTGGCGTCGGCGCGTTTGATGGCGTAAGCGGCGCCCACGGCTGCGGCCAAGGGAGGAGGAGGAGGAGGGGGATGAGGATGATCGAGGGCATGGTGGGGGGGGAATTTAGGGGGGGTGGGATGTGGGGGGACACACACACACACACGTATGTGGCACCTTGGGGGATCTGGGTGGCGAGGGGGGAGGAGATGGTGACGAAGTTGCGCTCGCGGCAGCCATAGTGGACGGGCATTTGGCGCCCTTTGCCGGGGTCGCTGGTGTTGCCGTAACACTGCGCCATGAAGAGGTCCAGCGGGTAACCGCGGTACATCAGCACACCTTGAGGGGAGGGGGGAGGGGAACAGAGCTGAAATTGGGGGTGGGGGTGGGGGTGGGGGGGTATCCCCCCTAAAACCCCCCCCACCCTCCCAAACCCTGTATCCTGCCCCCCCCCCCCCACCCCGGCCGCCATTACCCGCTTCCCGGTACTGCCCGAACACCAAGTCGGCGTCGTCCAGCGCGGCCGCGCTGCCCACGTGCGTCCCCTCCTCCCCGTAGTTGGTCATGTAGAAGGAAATACGGCCCTGGGGGGGGGTGCAGAGGGGGGATGTGGGGGTGTCCTGGCTGGGATTTGGGGTGTAGGGGGGGTGTAGGGGGTGTGGGGGGTCCCGAACCTGCCGCTGTGACTCGTAGAGGATGCGGTCCATGGTGTTGAGCAGCGTCATCGTCCTGTAGAGCTTCAGCACCAGCTCCTGCGGCAGCTGCGGGAGGGGGGCGGGTTGTGGGGGGTCCCCCTGCACCCCCCGAACACGCGGGGACCGTGGGTGCCCCATAGAGGGGTGGGAGGGGGACAGATGTTCTGTGTTCATGACGTCATACCCCCCCACGTTACGCGTTCATGACGTCATACCCCCCACGTTACGTGTTCATGATGTCACACCCCCAGGTGTTCCACACCCATGACGTCACACCCCCCACATGTGACACATGTAACGTCCGTGACATCATTCTCACACGCGTTACACGTCAGTGACATCACGGCCCTTGGTGTTCCACACCCATGACGTCACACCCCCCACGTGTGACGTCCATGACGTCATTCTCACACGCGTTACACGTCAGTGACATCACGGCCCTTGGTGTTCCACACCCATGACGTCACACCCCCCACATGTGACATCCATGACGTCATTCTCACACGCGTTACATGTCAGTGACATCACGGCCCCAAGTGTTCCACACCCATGACGTCACACCCCCCACATGTGACACATGTGACATCCATGACGTCATTCTCACACGCGTTACACGTCCGTGACGTCACCCCCCCATGCGTTCCACACCCATGACGTCACACCCCCAGGTGTTCCACGTTCGTGACATCACCCCACACCCCATTATGCATTCGTGACGTCACACCCCCAAGTATTCCACGTCCATGACATCGTTCCCCAGGCGTTCCACACCTGTGACGTCACACCCTCCACATTCCGTGTTCATGACATCACACTCCCAACATGTTCCATGTCCATGAAGTTACCCCCCCCATGTTCCGCATCCATGACGTCACCCCCCCACGTTACACATCCATGACGTCACACCCCAGGCATTCTACACCCATGACATCACCCCCCCTTCAAAATTCATGACGTCACACCCCCACACGTTACACATCCATGACGTCACCCCCCCATGTTCCACATCCACGTCACCCCTCCCACTACACATCCATGACGTCACCCCCCACCACGTTCCACATCCGTGACATCACGCCCCCCCCACATCCATGACGTCACCCCCCATACATCATCCATTCCTGACATCACCCCCCCCACGTTCTACATCCATGACGTCACACCCCTACATGTTCCACATCCATGACGTCACCCCCCCACTACACATCCATGACGTCACCCCCCCATGTTCCACATCCATGACGTCACCCCCCCATGTTCCACATCCATGACGTCACCCCCCCATGTTCCACATCCACGACGTCACCCCCCCATGTTCCACATCCATGACGTCACACCCCCTTCAAAATCCATGACGTCACACCCCCCCCACGTTCCACATCCATGACGTCACCCCCCCATGTTCCACATCCATGACGTCACACCCCCTTCAAAATCCATGACGTCACACCCTCCCCACGTTCCACATCCACGACGTCACCCCCCCCACTACACATCCATGACGTCACACCCCAGGCATTCCACATCCATGACGTCACACCCCCTTCAAAATCCATGACGTCACACCCCCATGTTCCACATCCATGACGTCACACCCCCACATGTTACACATCCATGACGTCACGCCCCCCACATGTTCCACATCCATGACATCACCCCCCCACTACACATCCATGACGTCACACCCCAGGCATTCCACATCCACGACGTCACCCCCCATACATCATCCATTCCTGACATCACCCCCCGCCATGTTCCACATCCACGACGTCACCCCCCCACCATGTTCCACATCCATGACGTCACCCCCCCATGTTCCACATCCATGACGTCACACCCCCACGTTCCACATCCACGACGTCACCCCCCATACATCATCCATTCCTGACATCACCCCCCCCACACACACATCCCACCCCCATGACGCCCCCTCCCCAAACCTGGGGGTCGCCGTCGCGGCTGACGATGTGGCCCTGGCGGTCCATGACGCGGTACACGGGGATGCCCGAGATGACGTTGGGCTGGATGAACTCCAGCCGGTCCGCGAACTCGGCCGAGGCGCCGGGGAACTGCGGCTTCTCCTCGGGCGACGGGAACTCCTGCGCGGCCCCGCGGGGCGTCAGACGGGGGGGTGGGGGTGGGGGGGGTTCCCTCCTGAAAACACCCCCCCTAAAACCCCCCTAAACCCCCCCAACACCCCCCTAAAGGAGCCCCAGGCGCCGCCTCCCGTCACACCCCCTGCGCGGCCAATGGGCGGGGAGGGAGGGGGGGGGACACGGGGATTGGGGGGGAAAGGGGGATTGGGGGGGGACATGGGGATTGGGGGGGACACGGGGATTGGGGGGGACACGGGGATTGGGGGGACAGGGGGATTGGGGGGACAGGGGGATTGGGGGGGGACATGGGGATTGGGGGGGACATGGGGATTGGGGGGGGACATGGGGATTGGGGGGGGACACGGGGATTGGGGGGGACACGGGAGTTGGGGGGACAGGGGGATTGGGGGGGGACACGGGGATTGGGGGGGACACGGGAGTTGGGGGGACAGGGGGATTGGGGGGGGACATGGGGATTGGGGGGGACATGGGGATTGGGGGGGGACATGGGGATTGGGGGGACACGGGGATTGGGGGGGACACGGGGATTGGGGGGACAGGGGGATTGGGGGGACAGGGGGATTGGGGGGGGACAGAGGGATTGGGGGGGACACGGGGACAGGGGGGACACGGGGACGGGGGACACACAGGGATTGGGGGGGACACGGGGATTGGGGTGACAGGGGGATTGGGGGGGACATGGGGAGTTGGGGGGGACACAGGGACAGGGGGACACGGGGATTTGGGGGACACGGGGATTGGGGGGGACATGGGGAGTTGGGGGGACAGGGGGATTGGGGGGGACATGGGGAGTTGGGGGGGACACAGGGACAGGGGGACACGGGGATTTGGGGGGGACATGGGGAGTTAGGGGGATTGGGGGGGACACAGGGATTGGGGGGGACATGGGGATTGGGGGGGACACGGGGATTGGGGGGGGACAGGGGGGTTGGGGGGAACATGGGGATTGGGGGGGACATGGGGAGTTGGGGGGACACAGGGATTGGGGGGGACACGGGGATTGGGGGGGGACATGGGGATTGGGGGGGGACACAGGGACAGGGGGGATACGTGAGGATGGGGGACCCGGGGAACAGAGGGTGGGAAGTTGGGGGGACATGGGGATGGGATGGGGGGGGACACAGGGACGGGGGGACACAGGGATGGGGGGACACGGGGACGGGGGGACACGGGGTTGGGGGGACACGGGGATGGGGGGACACGGGGTTGGGGGGACACGGGGATGGGGGGGACACGGGGACGGGGACACAGGGACGGGGGAGAAAACAGGGACGGGGGGGACACGGGGCCGGGGGGACCCAGGGATGGGGGGGACAGGGACGGGGGGACCCGGGGATGGGGGGACCCGGGGATGGGGGGGACACGGGGATGGGGGGACACGGGGACGGGGGGACACGGGGACGGGGGGGACACGGGGATGGGGGGACCCGGGGATGCGGGGGACACGGGGATGGGGGGGACACGGGGACGGGGGGACAGGGGGATGGGGGGGACATGGGGACGGGGGGGACACAGGGTTGGGGGACACAGGGACGGGGGGGACACGGGGACGGGGGTACAGGGGGATGGGGGGGGACACGGGGACGGGGGAACACAGGGACGTGGGGGACAGGGGGATGGGGGGGACAGGGATGGGGGGACACGGGGACGGGGGGGACACGGGGACGGGGGGGACACAGGGATGGGGGGACACAGGGACGGGGGGACACGGGGACGGGGGGGACACGGGGACGGGGGGGACACGGGGACGGGGGGGGACACGGGGACGGGGGGACACGGGGATGGGGGGACCCGGGGACGGGGGGGGACAGGGACGGGGGGGACCCGGGGACGGGGGGACACGGGGATGGGGGGACCCGGGGACGGGGGGAGCCGGGGACGGGGGGACACAGGGATGGGGGGACACGGGGACGGGGGGGAGACGGGGACGGGGGGGACACGGGGATGGGGGGGACAGGGGGACGGGGGGACACGGGGATGGGGGGGACAGGGGGACGGGGGGGACACGGGGACGGGGGGGACACGGGGATGGGGGGGACACGGGGATTGGGGGGGACACGGGGATGGGGGGGACACGGGGATGGGGGGGACACAGGGATGGGGGGACCCGGGGACGGGGGGACACAGGGACGGGGGGAGACAGGGACGGGGGGACTCAGGGACGGGGGGGACACGGGGATGGGGGGACCCGGGGACGGGGGGGACACGGGGATGGGGGGACACGGGGATGGGGGACCCGGGGAACAGGGGGCGGGAAGTTGGGGGGGGGGGGGCCCTGTGGGGGTCCCGTGGCCGGGCAGGGGGAGGGGGGCCGGTGCCGGGGCGGGGCGGGCCGGTGCTCTGTCCCCCCCCGGGACTCACGGCCGTGCTGAGGCGCCGGGCCGGGCCGCAGCCCGGGAGCCGCGGGAGCCGGGACAGCAGCGCCCGGAGAGCCGCCATGGCTGCGGGGGCGGGGCCTGCGCGGGGGGCGGGGCCTGCGCGGGGGGCGGGGCCTGCGCGGGGGGCGGGGCCTGAGGAGGCTGAGCGGAGCCCTGGGGGTGATTGGCAGGAGCTGAGAGGGTGGGCGGGACCTTGAGGGGTGTGTGTGGTGGAGTCCTGCGCTGATTGGCTGGAGCCGGGGGCGGTGGGCGAGGCCTGTGGGGGATGAGGGGGCGGCCCCCGATGATTGACGGGCGTGGGGAGGGTGGGCGGGACCTTGGTGGGGGAGTGTGTGTGAGTCCTGAGCTGATTGGCTGGAGCCGGGGCGGTGGGCGGGGCCTGTGGGTAGGGTTTGCCATGGGGGCGTGGCCAGCTGAGGGGGCGTGGCCAAGGGGGGGCGTGGCCGGACGCCGCGCGGGAGCCGACGGGCCGGGGCCACGATGGCGGCGGCGGGAGGCGGCTGCTGCCTGCGGCCCTTCTCCTGCGAGCAGGGGCTGCTCTCCCGGCCCGACGGCTCGGCCGCCTTCCTGCAGGGTACGCCGGGCTCCCCCCCAGCCCCAAATCCCCCCCCCTGCCCCTCCACCCCTTCCCCATCCCCCCAAATCCCCCCCCTGCACCCCCATCCCCCCCATCCCCCCCCACCCCCCCCAAATCCCCCCCCTCTGCCCCCCATCCCCTCCCCATCCCCCAAATCCCCCCCCAAATCCCCCCCTCTGCCCCCCCATCCCCCCCCAAATCCCCCCCTGCCCCCCATCCCCCCCCATCCCCCCCCAAATCCCCCCCCTGCCCCCCATCCCCTCTCCATCCCCCAAATCCCCTCCCCATCCCCCCCCGCCCCCAAATCCCCCCCTCTGCCCCCCCATCCCCTCCCCATCCCCCAAATCCCCCCCTCTGCCCCCCCATCCCCTCCCCATCCCCCAAATCCCCCCCTCTGCCCCCCCAACCCCTCCCCCGCCCCCAAATCCTCCCCTCTGCCCCCCATCCCCTCCCCATCCCCCTTCACCCCCCTCGCCCCCAAATCCCCTCCCTTTGCCCCCCCATCCCCTCCCCCAAATCCCCCCCACCCCCCCCTTGCCCCCCCATCCCCTCCCCATCCCCCTCCCCACCCCCAAATCCCCTCCCCCTGCCCCCCCATCCCCTCCCCATCCCCCTCCCCGCCCCCAAATCCCCCCCCTCTGCCCCCCCATCCCCCTTCATCCCCCCGGTCCCCCAAATCCCCTCCCCATCCCCTTTCATCTCCCCCCCCCAAATCCCCCCCCTGCCCCCATCCCCTCCGTTCCCCCTCCCTCACCCCCCGCCCCCCATCCCCTCCCCATCCCCTCCGTCCCCCTCTCACCCCCTCTCCCCCCCCCCGCAGGCGACACGTCGGTGCTGGCCGGGCTGTACGGCCCCGCCGAGGCCA
>NW_028168313.1:0-20077 GCF_964237585.1 Gallinula chloropus
GAGTATTATGCTTTTCCCCCTGGAAAGAAAGTTTCCAAACTCTTTTTGCAGTGACTGAGAGGCTTATCCAGCTTTGCTCTTTTTCTCCACCCACTTCAAGGCTTACTTTAAAAAACTTGACGTGAAAATTTGTGAAATAGATAAATGGCCAAAGTTATAAATATTTAAAAAAAGAGATGGGAAACCAAAACATTTTCATTTGGACTAATAAAAAACAAGTGCTGACTTATTTGATGCTTACAAATAACATTTTCAAAGGTTAGAATCTTTTCTATACCTTCAGTTTCCATGTACCTCATCCTCTCATTCAGAATTCAGCACTGAGTCACTGGGGGAATTCTCCAAACTGGAACTACCAGTACAGGATCTACTGATTTGTAACCAGAGTTCCATTCTTGATTTATCTGGCAAATTAGCACAAAAATTATTTTAGGGAACACTGAGTTTGCAGGCTTCTCTAATATTTAAAATTTACCAAACCAGATATAAGGCATCAGAAATAGTCTCTAGTAACAGGTGGAATCAGTTATGTTGTAGAAAAGGCACACTTTATTAGACAAAACCTTCTCAGTAGAGATGAACAGACTTCTAAAGGTATTATTAGCTGAGACTAAAAAATTACGGATCAGATTGTTACTGGCTTTTCTTTCAGTTAGAATTCATGAAAACAGGTTTTGGGGAGAAAATGGGAAATTTATGTTCAGATTTTAGCAGTACAGAAATTCCTATTTGATGATACCTAACCCTGAACCTCAAAACTTTATGTAGTGCTTTTATTTTGCAAAGATGGCAACTCCTGCAGCCAGACTCGTTCAGCCACAAATGCTTTTCAAGCCCTTTTAACCACAAACTTTTACTAGTTTAATTCTCTGAACCTTCACTTATGAGGGGCTAATGCTATTGACCTTGATTGCCTTTCCCAAAGGATCAGATATGAATAGAAATACTGTAATGTAAACTCAAGTCAGTCTCATGCTGGCAGTAGCCTGCTGAAGGATGCTGTACACAGCATCACTAGTAAGCCAGTGACCACTTTTCCATGGAAAAAGCACATTACATGCAACACACCCTGCAAAGAACTCTGGGGAGTTGGAATTGACTTGTGTCTACTCCAGTTTTCTTTCCTGATGCAGTTATCCCAATTCTCTTCCAACAGGGGATTCATCACACAGAAACTGAGAATAGGTTTTTTCCTAGATAGAAGCAATTCTTGCCATTGCAATGGAACTTTTATTTCAAATACATTCTTACAACAAAGCTGTAGTTTGTTATACAAGTAGATAAACCCAGGAGACAAAAGACTCATGTATTCCATCTTAAAATATTGGGCTCAACTAAACTGTAGCTGTTCCCATGCATTTCTTAAACCATGTTAGGGGTTTTTCAGAGCAATGGAAATAAAGATGTGACCCAAGTTATATAGGTAATTAAATAACGGTCCACGATGACAGAAAACTATCTGCTCATTCTTCAGGCTCTTTAAAGTGTAGGGTGGCAGAAGTTTCCTTATAAACTCAGGAGTTTTTCATTGAGAGCAATCTGTGACTGGGTGAGGTTTGCCAAGTAGGTTACCATCAGTAGGTCCTGAGAGAGGAGGAAAAAAACCAGAGATCAGAAATATTAACAAAGCTGGCAGCCCATTAGGGAGTTGAATTTTTAACACCCATAAGGCAATTTACAATCAGCTACTAGAAATATTGATAGTCCTGAAAGTCCTACCCTGAGGAATGCTTCCCTTGCAGGAAGGTGGATTTGGTATTCCCAGAATATGAAACACTGCTTGTGAAATTTTAACTCTGAGTTCACCCATGTTAACCAGGCAAGCCAAAGGGTATAAGCAAAATTAAAAATTAGTTCTGGTCCTGCAGACTGTGGGTGAACAACACACTCAGAAACTCAGCTTTCACTTTCTAAAATTCTGTTACAGAAATAAGGTAGCACACTAAAACCTTAGTCATGTCCTAAGTGATACATAAGGAGATAGCTCAGGCAAGGGGAGCTGGCAACTTATCAGTTATCCTTGAAATCCATACTGCTTTAAGCTCTGTAATTCATATTGTCCAGTCACTCGAAAAGAAGAATTGGTGCTGGTTTTTAGATTACTCACATAATTCCTGAGTACTTTCAAACCTAATCTCATTTGCAGTTGCTAGCAAAATTACTGTGAGCTCCCTTATCCGCCTTCAAAAGCATGAAGAACATCCACCTCTCAGAACATCAAACTGCTGACAAGAAAGAGCTATACTTCTTATTAACAATTGTATGAAAAGATAGATTGTTTCGATCACAGACAAATTTGGTGTCTGTATGACATTGTTAAAATTGCTGAAAAGGTCAGCTGATAAACTTACATTGATATTGCTGTTCAACATTGTCTCAAAGTCCTCTGGTGAAATCTTTGGCACCTGGTTAATAAGATCCATCAGGAATCGCCCAACAGTGTTGTCAGCAGCCACTTTGCCGGACTAAGCGTAAGAAACACACACTTTAACGTGAGTAAAACTCAGGAAGTTTATGGCCCAGAAAGAAAAGATATATTAAAAGCAAAACAAGATGCACAAGCTTAGATGAAACTTATCTGCTGACCCATAAAGAGCTGGCCTTACCAATACATCCTCTGCATACTGGAGCACCATGGTCAGGGTATCCTGAATCCTGGCTGATGCTGACCCCACCTGCTGTAAGTCACTGGATAAGCCAATCACTCGATTTGGGCTAAAACACGTCTTCATTATAAGATCCACTGAAAGCAAAAGAAGGATCAGTGAAAAAGCTGGCTGCTGCAGGAAACAACTTAAATCCTTAACTCTTGGAAGATTTTTATGACATCTTCAGCAAGACAGTCTAATTCCCAGTAGAATGGCAATTTCACCAGAGTAAGAAAACAAAAGCATTTAAGCAGTGTCACAACAATGGTTATAACCAAAGCAGGAAGAAAACATTCACCTCCTATCCGCTCTGTATCATAATAAACGTATTTCACTGTTAGAGGTGTGAACATCACGCCCATAGTTTTACCAGGGACTCCCATCGGGGCACTAGGGAAAACAAACAAACAAACAACATTTTTAGCATGGAAGTATTTAAGGGAGGAAGTAACCTATTTCCACCTCAATGATCTCTGTTAGCACTGAAGTGTGAACATGAGTAAGTTGCTCATTCTTGCTAAAATCAGCAATATTAAGACCAAGGATAATGGAGGACAGGAAATCAGTCCTGGCATACTATTAATTGTTCATTTTCACCTAAGAATAATCCTAGCTGGCCTGACACTTGTCAGCATGGATGCATGAAGAGCTAAGTAATACCTTCTTAGCCACAGGTCCTTCTTGCTTACAGAGTAGGTATTCTATCCTGAAATACTCCATGCTCTTTGAGAAATCACTTAAGGAAAATAAATATGACAAAAATTCAAGTACAAAGTACTCCTGACACCTTTATTATCCCTATTATTCAAAGTGTTTGAAGTTCATTTATGCTTCAAGTGAGATGTTGTGGAAGAGCTTGCTTTTTTAAGCAGCACAGTCAAGAAGCAGTAGACATCCACTACACTGAAAGGCTGAGGTTTTATCCTTAGAGAGGAGAGCTTTTCAGCCAGCACAGTGAGGTGAAATAGTTTATTTTCTCAGTATTTAATCTCTATTATTAATTTATAAAAATGGAAGGAGTTAAGGGGAAGAAATACCAGCCAAGAAGATGCTGTTTGAGTTGTTTTAAACTGCACTATTCCTCCAGCTTGTAAAAACAAACTGCTGAGCAATTAAGCGCAGTGACTGCAGGCACATTCAGTGTGATGGAAGTTAATGACACCGATGTTAGCTATAGGAATCCTGTGAAATGTCACAAAAATCTTCAGAACACTGTTGATCAGGTCACAATTCCCCACTCCAAGAAGGTATCAGCTTATGGAAGATTAGGTCTTCCAATTTACGTTCAGTAGTCAAGACATCCCAACAGGAAGTAAGCCATGATCCCTGGCTTACTACTGCGTTTTACGTACTCCACAGTATTGTCCAAAAGGAGACCCCCACAGCCCCATTTCTTGTTATCCTTATGTCTCAGTATTCAGCCAGCTCCCCTCCCCGAAGCGCAGCGCCCCAGAGTACCTGACGTAGGCTTTAATGCTCATGCGTGAATTCTGGAGACTCGTGTCCACAGTGAGGTGGATTGGGTTGTGTGCTTCCCGGCTGTAATACTCGTGGATCAGGACGGAGTGTTCCGTGATGTCATGGCCTGTCGCATACCTTCAAAAGACCACACATGGAAGAGTCATTCTTCCAACCCTCAAGTCCCCAGTTTTTGGGACTGTTGGTATTTAACAGGTTTGCATCCTAAAGTACTGATTTCAAAACACTGAGCTGCAGAAACATACTATAAGCAAGTGCTTTAACTAGGGAATTTGTAGTTTTATGGCAAGCTGTCCTACAATTGTAGGAATCGTGGGCTGAGCACACACGTGCCTGAAACATGCACAGGGCCACAAAGAATTGGTATGGCTGACTTCAGATTCAGTTATGTGTCACTATGCTCTAGACTCACTCTTTATTTCTCTGTAAGCCAAAGCAAGCCAAACAATCTGGACCAATCAAGTGGATCTTCCACAAATCAAGTCTCCCTGCAGGAGCTAGAACTTGTTAATCTAGCTCCTTTAGCTTCTCTGCAATTAGCTTCTCATACACTCAGGAAAACTCCCGTCATTAGAACTGCGTTTTGCTATGCCATTAACAGGTTGTTGAGGAAGTTTGCTCCACAAGAACAGAACGAATCTACTTTGTAGGATTGGAGAAGCATGAAAAGATTAATGAGACTGTCTGTCCACACTCTTAAGACCTCTTCTTAGCAGAGAACTTCTGCATGCTTAAGCTGGTATCAGAGATTCTATTCCTGCAGCATTTGATACTTGAAATTACTCTTTTGTGTTCTCCCTTCTTTCTAACCAGGTATCTTCTGTGGTGCAGGTTGTATTACACGTGGCTACGATCTTCTAGCAAGTACTGTCATCACTCCTCTGTCATACCTTTTCCAGATATTAACAGACAGATCCTGTAATAGCCTCCAATACCGCCTCTTCCTATTACCAATCTGCAGCACCTTTATAACTGGCTCTGTAACAAGAGTTGCCTGATCTTACTGCCACAAGCAGTAGCGCTTCTGCTTCTCAACCTGTGACAAGGAGACATACATACTGCCCATAGTTTAAGGGACCAACACAACTGCTTGCCTCTTTTTACGGAAGGACTTACCAGCCCAAGATGATCTCGCTAGGAGACACCTTCTTGTGCAACTCATACATGTTTTTGGCAAATTCCATATCGACTGCCACCTAAGAAACAGGACAGGCCCAGGTCAGCTGGTTACAGGGATGCTTAGCCCTCAGCAGAGCCCGACACGGGCGCACGCCCGAACGCGGCATGCGGTCCCACGCTCCGTACCTCATCTTCGGACTCGTTGTGCGGGACCGAGAAGCAGTTGGTGACCTCCACAGAGTGCTTGTCCACGGTCCCTGCGGGAGGGCAGCGCGGTTAGAGCGGGCGCCGCGGGGGCGGCGGGCTGCCCGCCCGCCCCCAGGCTGGACGGCGGGCGGGGCGGCGGCTCTTACCTAGCAGCGTCCCGATGACCCGCGCCGCGCCTTCGTTGCGCCGCTCAAAGCTGTCCACGATGGACGCAAGCACGACCGGGTGCAGCCGCACCACGCGGCCGCCGGGGAAGGGGCCCGAGAGCGCGGCCGAGAGCGGCGCGGTTGGCGGCGGTGCCGGCGTGACCGGCGGGGGCGGTGCGGCGGTAGGGGGCGGAGCGTTTGCCGCCGGGGCAGCGGGCGCCGTCGTCGGGCTCTGCGCTGGGGCAGTCGTAGGAGAAGCCGGAACCGGAGCCGGAGTCGCAGCCGGAGCGGGCGCTGTAGCCGCCATTTTGCAAGAAAGAGGCGGGGACGGGAGCGCCCCGGAAATAATTGGCTGATCTGAACGCCTGTCACGCAGTGCTGCGTTTCCATTGGGGAAAAGACTGAGCTAAGGCCCTCCTACCATCTGTTAGCCAATCTGGGGAGAGCGATTAAGGGCATATGATCTGATTGGAGGAAGAGCACAAGGTCTGTGAGCGAGGCTCAGACCCTCTTGGGGACGGATAGCTGTTCGATTGGGCCTGCCATTCCCCGCCTCCATGCTATCCGCTCCCTCATTTGCTGGCACCGCTCTTGCCTTCTGTCTGTCAGAGCGGAAAGACCTATTTATTTGCTGTGGCGCTGCCAGTCACCCCGCTGAGTGCCGGGAGAAGGCGGGCTTTGTGCCTGCGTGCGGTGCCGAGTACTCCCTCTGGTGGGTGAGGGGATGCCTGGGCGGTGCTAAGCACGATGTAGGGACCGAAGGTTTGTCCCCTCTGTCCGGGCTTCAGCAGTTACCTGGCGAATAGACTTCTGGGGTATAATTTGCCCGCTGCTTGTAGTGTCCGTGCGTTCCTTCTCGGGCAACGAACCTGAGTTCGTGGGGCAGGGACGGCTACACAAAGTCTGTGGCTCTGGCAGCTGGGCGGGAGGCTGGATTCCTCGCTGCCCTTAACGTTAGTTTGACAGACTGTAAGGGAGAACTTCGCTGTGTTTGAAACGTTTTCGTCTCAAGCTGTTCTCTTCCAGCAAGTAAACCGTGTGTGAGTGTGTACACGTATAAACTGAAGGATCCTGTAGTCTCTCCTCGTGATGAAATGCCTAGCTCAGTGAAAGGATGCTAGTCAAAACCTGCATCAGCTGCTGACTCTGCTTTGCCAGTCAGGTGGTGCTTTGACTTGATGAGAGCATTTCCTTGTAGCTGTTTCCTTGGTGTAGCAGAGAGAAAAGTGCAGTGATGGCTACAACCTCAGGTCCAGTCACCTTTATCCTTTTACAGGTCCACTTTAGGCTCCTGACCCACTCCTGCACTGGGGTTGCCAGTTAATTTTAACATAAAACTCAATTTTACCAGGACTGGTATGTTTTTGAGTTTTCTCTGCTTCATTAGTGGAAGGGTGAACATCATTAGTTGATGAGCAGCTTTGACTTCGTCATTGAAGACAGGCTGCTGAGTATAAAAGGAGCAGTTCAATAAAAAGGTAATGAATTCTATCTGTGTGATAGCACTTTGCTTCTTTTACGTAAGTGGAGAGCACCTGTCAAAGCCACAAAGGATAGCTAATACATGAGATCACAAACGGATCTTTATCTCTTCATAAAAGCACTTCCTAGTCTGTGGACCAGTAAAAACTGGATCTTCTGTTGGGCTTTCACTGTGCAGGCTTCATTTCTTGTAGGTGTGCCTGGGTCAAATTGCGTGAAGCTTTAAAACATTTCTGTTCCAGGAGCTTTGATGTGTCATTGAGAAGTCTGATGTCTGAGGTGTTCTGGTTAGAGAGCAGCTGTTTGATCTCATTCTTCTTTGCATCAAACTACCCTTGTTACTTAATTTGGCATAGTCAGCTGCAGATTCAGGTGAAGCAAGCAAGGTTCTTTAAGACCTGCCCATTACACGTTTACATTGGCACCTTTAAAATTAGGAAGCTGAAAATGGAACCACAGTTGCGCTTAAAAAGTGGCAACTGCAATGTCCTCCTTTCAGTACACTGACATCCAGCTGCTGGACAGAATGCTGGAGAGTGTATGTAGCTAGTAAAGATGGATAGCTTGTGTCTTAGAAGTCAAAGATCAGTGGTTGGCTCACGCAAAGCCTGTTTAATGCAAAGATTGCATCAATCTTTTTGTCTAATGATAAGAAAATCAATCATGTGATAGTGATTGGAGCAGATGTGTCCAAGCTACAAAACCGTTTTTCCTTGCTGAATTAGTGAAAATCAGAGACCTTCATAATTTTGTTTCACAAATTATCAATTTACTTTTAGAGGATGCACGTTAGTGGTGCCTGTTGTTGAAAACTGAGTATCCATCTAGTGAAATGAGTAAGATGTTCAGATACTACCCCATTACAGTAAAATTTATCTGCTTAGAGGAGAAACAGAAGATACATTTCCACATGAATGTGGGTCAGAGTGGTAACTTAGGGCCTTCTGATTTTACCTTTTTTCTTCGCTCGGTTTCCCTGCATCTGGCTTTGGTGGTCAATACAAATAACCTCCTTGCTCCGCTGTTGTATGGTTTCTCTTTATAGTCCTTAGGTGACTGAGAGATTGTTATTGCATATACTGTCATGTCAGCTGCATTTTCACAGATGATGTATAATTTCTTTATCAGTAGCTATCGTCTCATCTTGCTTGTATTGCTGGAAGCCACATCATCTCTTGGTCTAAGGAAAAATATTTCTTACATTTCATTACAGGTAAAACAAAATATTTATTTAATTCATTATGCCAGGCTGTAGTTTCATCTTGTTAGCTTAATGGGATTGAATCCAACATTTTTGTTCTATTATTATAAGAATAATTTTCTGTTGTGCATTCTAAGAAGTTAGTAGGGTTTTTCAGTCACTGAACTTAACGTTAATTTTATATAATCATGCTTTTTTAGGAAAAAAATAATACCAGGTCTCATTTTCCAAATAATTTTGGGATCATAGGACATTTTTTTTCCTGGAATTTTCAATCTGTGTCTGCAGCCTTCATTGCACTCACAGAGCTCTCACTTCACCTTCTCACACGGTCAAGCTACCAGCACTTTAATTTTCTCTTGGTTATCTGTGATTTTCAGTATCCATATCTTCTATCTGTTACCCAGAACTTTTATATGATGTACTCATGGGCTGTGCTTTCAAGTTTTGGGGTGGGTTTTTTGATGTTGTTTTGGTTGTTGGGATTTTTCGGTGGGTGTTTTTTTTTTGTTTTGGTTTTTTTGTTTGTTTGTTTTGTTTTGTGTTCCTATTAAAGAAATAATAGTTCCTTTATTTGTCCTTAGTGGAATGTCTTAGATGCTCATCTGCTTCCCATGCATTTGGTATTGCCAGTAGATGAAAGACTCTTGTTGGCAGCAGCCAGTTCCCAGTGTAATGTGTCAGCTGCTTCAGCTTCATAATAGCAAGAGGGATTCAAGCCCTTCCTTGCTTTTGCATAATGTTTTGTGGGAGTACCTTAATTATCAGAGAGAGAACACTGACACATGGAACTACTGAGGCAATGCTGGAGAGAAAATCCAGATAGTACTTAAAAATCAAGGAGTGTAGTCTTAGCTGCATACCACACTGATATATGTACCTTGTCTAAAGTTAGAGCAGCAATATCATCATCAGGTGTTCTAAAATAGCACACTGGGGGCTGCCATGTGCTTTTTAGTCACTGTGGAAATACAGAAATCCAATCTAAAGTAAAAGTCATTTCACAGAATAACTTGTAGTGAGGAGAAACAGAGAGAAATGTTATGGCATTATTCAATCATAACTTATGGCAACAGATCCTTTCATGGTCAGAGTTTTATGCTCATCGATGAAGGGAAAATAGAGACAGGCACTGAACAAAGGATGGCTGTGGAAATAAATGGTCGCAAACCCCAAATGGTACAAACTAGTTGGCTCAGACAAGTGTTTAAAATTTGAAACTGCCCAAATATGTCCCCAAAAAAATTATTTAGCTGTTCATGAGTCTTGTGTGTGCCAGTTCCATTGTTTTTGATGACCAGTGAGAGACCATTTTACTCTAAAAGTCAGATTTCTGTTGTGGCAGTGCTGTAACTGTAACCCCTCAGACGTCAGTGGGAATTTATCAGTAGTAACTTAGAGCAGGCTTTTCCTGAAAAGAGGTGGTTTTGTTTGTTTGATTTTTCAGTTCAGTATTGTTGAAATCAAGGACTAACTACTTTTATTCCAAACACTGATAGGACATTCCAAAGGAGTCTTCTGTTGTCTCCTACCATGCCTCTCCTCAGGTATGCACAATCATGTATTCACTCTATTTTCCCAGAGGAGTTTGACTGGTATTCTATGTAAAAACAACTGTGTAGTTTATCATGAAGATCTGTATCACATTAGTATACATAAAACAGTGACTAAACTCAAGCCCTTATGAAATTTGTTTTATGAGGATACACCCTTGGCTAGATTATTTTTGGAAAAGTTTGTTTCAGCTGTTTTCAGAGCTGGGTCAAGATCATACAGTTCTTTGATTATTAAATCAAAGTGCATAAAATGCAGTTCTGCCTCCACTATTGCCTACTTCTTCGTAGTGGCCACAGGGTGTATAAACACCCATGGCAGGGAGTAAGTCTGCTCAAATAATAATGGAAAAGCTTGCAAGGCACAATCCTAGTGCAGGCATTGCTGCATAATACAGCTGTCATGCCACAATTTGTTGAGGAAAACCAGAAATATTTGGTAACAACGGCCCCAGTTGTGTGCATGTGTTGCAAACATTTGCATAAAGAGAGATGTTGCTAGATGTTACTCAACCAGCCTCCTGGGTTTTGGACCAATTGTGTACGGGGCACTTCTGTCATTTTATGCATGTCACTGTGCGGTCACTGTGAATGCTTCAGATACACAGGCAGAAAGCCCTGAGAAATAGAATCTTGCTTAAAGTGTGCTGTTGTTTAGCTACTGGAAGTGTAAGAGCAATGCAAGAAAGGATGAAATCAGAATAATGTATGTGGGACACAGAGAAAAAAGAAACTGGATAACTAGAAATAGGATTGTTTGGGAAACATGAAACTGCCTGACTTTTGAGATTAATGGGCACTGAATGATAGAAGATAGGATGGCAGCTCCCAGGAGGAGTGAGGGCTTATGTGCCTGAGAGGCGCTCTGCTTTTGTTTCCATCAAGGCCAACTGATCTAATCTGAGGTTCTGCCTCTCCAGTAGCTCGTCCGGGTGTTTTGTGGAAAACCTTGTCTTGGTGTCCCACCTGCGATGGATGCGGGAGTCTTTCCACCTGCCTTTTCGGACCGAGGGCCGGCTGCGTTGGCTTTTCCAACAGCTCCGCAGCCCTCCTGCACAGACGGCCAAGTGGGCAGGGCCTGGCTGGGCCGGGCAGGGCCTGGCTGGGCCGGGCCGGGCCGGGCTGGGCCCCGCGGGGCTGCAGCCGCCGGCTCCCGCGAGATGGCGGCAGGCACCCGCGCTGCCTCGTCCCGGAGCGTTGGCTCCAGCCCTCTTCGCTGTGGTCTGAGATCAGTCAGTGCCTTTGCACGAGTTTCGTGCTTAATTGGATTATTGCTAAGAGATGCAATTTTATTTTCCTCTGATATTAAGGCAATTACATAGTCATGAATAAAAACCACATCCTTAATGCTAATTAATCAGTGACTTAACTCGGCCTTGTTTGAAGTAGCATAAGAGGGAATTTGTGCATAGTACTTTTTTCCCACCAGTATTTATTATACGTATCAGACTTGCCTGTTTCTTCTGGTAATAAAATTAACATGGAATCAACGAGGTGGAAATCATTACTTTTACCTTAATTCTACCTTAATTCTTCTCTGCTGTTCTGCATATCAATGTCACAGAGAGCTTTACTTCTGGAGATTACGGTAATGCAATCCTAAAATCCTAAATTTTACTGAAATATATGTTAATGAAAAGTATTCTAGGGCTTTGATGAGAGCACGGACTCAACCTCTCAGGTCATTCCTGCTTCTATGGTTGTGATTATTTTCTGCTTTTGACTCAAAACATGTTTTGAATCAGCTTTCAAGGGAGAGGCATTTTATAAACTATTCATACTTAAAACTAAGTATGTGTTTGCACTGACCTAGCAAAGCACTTAGGTGCACTACCTTGCAGGATCAAACCTTGTGTAGTCGTGTGGTATTACAATCTTCCTGCTACCCCATGCAGTGAGAACTGAAGAAAACCTCCTGACTTACCTTTTTTTCCCAGGGAGAGCAGGGCAGAAGTGTGGCAGCTACTGTCCTTTCTGTGCAATCAACCTGAATAAGTAATCTCTGTCAGGCAGCCTTTAACACAGTGTCCCTTTGTCTGGTAACTTGCTGTTACTGTGCTTGGCTTAAAAGCAACTGTAACAGAGCAATGCTGTGTCCTTGAATACCTACTGACATCCAAATAAAATGAAGTGTAATGTCACTAGCAGATAAGTATGAAAGTTCTTATGCAGGCAGATTTCAAATATTAAAATTTCCTAAAATTTGTAACAGCTAATGTATCCCTGTACTGCTTACTTTTTGGGAAAATAGTATCTTCTCCCAGTCTTTTGTTCTTATAAAAATCACTTCACAGCTTTACTTCTCTTGTGGATAAGCATAACCTTTCCTTGGTGTCCTTAACAGGATGGGTTGAAATTGCCACTTTCTATACATTTGAGTCCAGACCTAGAAGCAGACCTTTGGCACTGACACTGTTAGCTATGCCACTCAGCACAAACATTTGCTTTTGTGTCTTGAGATGGAATCTACGCGCAGAAGTGAAGTAACTAGACTGGAAAATACATATTTCATTTGATGGTGTAGGGAAGCCTCCTGAGAGATAGAATGGCCAATGTCTTCTTTTGTGAACTCCAAGAATTATATGATTTTTACATTACCAGAGTCTGACAGTGTCATCTGTCCCTTCACAGCTCTGTGCTTTTTTTTTTTTCGGTACGAGGCATCTACATCACGATGTGTTGGATGAATAAGGAAGCAGTGAAGGAGAAGGTCAGAAGATAATAATTTACATACAGAAATGGGAGCTGAAAGGAAAAATGGTAATAAAATCTAGGGGGTAGTTTCTGGATAGGAGCCTGGGAGACCTGAGAGCCCATTGCATTTCTCTTACTGGCATCTTGGGCAATGTTAAGGCAAGTCATCCATATAACTGAAGTAATGACATAGATATGCTTTGGGTAGTGTTTTAGCTCTTTCAATATGAAGTATTTGATAATAACTGGATAGTGTTATTCTGTTTGTTCCACTGATTTTGGGCAAGTTATTTAACATTTAGATCTTAGTTTTCTACTTCTGCAAAATCAGACTAACGATATTGTAGTGGCTAGGTTGTATATAGGATGTGAACAGACAGTCTGCTGAGGAAAGGTGGGAAAGACCTTACCCTTTGACAAAATAGCTTTGAAAGGAAGCTGAAGAGTGCATTTCCTGACCCAGAGACCATGCACTTTGAAGAGGGAGGAAGTGTTCAACTAGCCTAAGCAGGAGAAGAACAGAAACTGTCTCTGTACTGTTTTCCAGCAATAAATTGAAGTAATTCTTTAGCTGATATGAGTTCATGCTGCTGAGACCTCGGGTGTAGCAGCAAAATTTGATTGCATTTTATATCAAAACTGTTCATCATGAAAACTTGGACTATACTATCATATTTGCAAGCACTGCTTTTGCCAAATGCTGTCCCAATCAGTTTATCTGCAGACTTGAAATACTCCAAGCACTGACATATAAATTGACCTTCTATATTCAGTTTGCCAACTTGTCTTTCTGCATCAGAAAGTACGATACAGTATTGGCTGAGTGAACTGTGTAGGGCTGGTTGGACTGGTCTGCACAAGGATTGATTCCAGGCTGGCCAGTACACCAGCTGAATCACAAGGCTTACAGCTCTGCTCAACTTGAATTATTGTGGCAGATGGTGGAGTACACAAACAGTTAATTAGACCGTTCAGGTGAGATTTCCATCCCCTTCTGAAAAGCCAAGTTTCTGTTTGTAGCTATAACTTCACAGCTAGTTTCTTCTTCTGACCAGAAAAGTTCAGAATTTTCAGAGATCTTATTGATGTTCTGGGGATTTGCTGTTCTCATTCTCTCAAATATTCGGGATTTGCCACTTACTATTCTGAATGACATACCTTTGCATCTCTTTTTTTTTGCATTGGAATAAATAACAAAAGCTGATCCATCACTGAAATATCATTCCAGTCACTTGTTCCCATAGCTGCCAGCAAGGCTGCCTTCTGCTAATGGCAAAATTTATGGGAGATATCCCTCACCATGCCCAGTCATCTTCCCTTAGCTAGCTCTGTTGAGAAATCTTTCTTTTTCATTCTCTGCCTTCTGGAGTCTACAGTGGATTCTGTCTCTCCCTGAAAATACCATGAAACTCTCCCATATCTTTTTGTTGCTGGGAATTTTGCCTATGAAATATGAATAAATTGCCTCATTTTTAAATGTGCCAGTATCTTAGGCTTCCTCTGTACACACCTTGGAATATTCTGTAGCTTATTAGCAGAATGGTCCAGTTCAGTAAGTACATCACTTTTTAAAGACAGTGGAAGTCACAGCCTCTTGCATTTTTATGTCTTATTCCAGTTTAGCAAATATGAGAAGCAAATGCCTTCTTCATTTCTGAAAGGAAAGATTTTTGAATGGTAGGAGAAACCTACCCAGAAAAAGACATTGCTTTGACTTCCTAGTGAAAAGTCTCCCGGTGGCTTTAACAGACAGGAATATACAGGTATTGCAGCCTAGCTATTCAGTTTTCACCCCTCTTATACTTTATTTGATATTTTAAAAATTATGTAGCAAAAAAGTTACTGGGTAATACTTTGGTAATAACTTCTGGCCAAGGGACTGACGCACGGGTAGGTGGCTGCTCATGTTTGGAGCCTCAACTGTGTATGTTGTCTCTGTGCTGAATGGTAAGAGAAGTGCCTCCAGAAAGCAATTCAGTCACCTTGCTAATATCTAATATGGATGCTCATCATTTCCTCTTAAGGCAGTTGTCACTGTGAGTATTGATTGTATGGAGACTCTACAGAGCCTAGATGACAAATGCAAGCATCTAATTTTCCTGCTTAATGCAAACCATCTGAACACAGCCCTAACCTGTGAAAACAGGATGACAGCAGGAAGCAAAAAACTGAGATGGCATCAGCTTGTGGTAGTGCTGTCCATTTGTGGGGCAGCTGAATTCTGAGTTTTTGGGAATGAAAGGAAGGCTAGGCTAGCAGCCTGCTTTTCCATTCTTGATTCTGCACTCCATCACCGTTCATGAACGCATTCTGTCTTGTTCTGAGCATGCCTGCCCCTATGGCTTCAAATGTCTCTTGTCTATATAGCTTAAAAAATTATCAAGACTCTAATTAGGGCTTTGTTTGGTTGTTTTTTTATTTTTTTAAAAATATAGTCTTAAGAATAGAAGAAGTTATTACAAAGAGAAGAACAGAAGGTAAAGACTCATTTTGGGGATAGTGTATTATCTCTCCAGCAGAATGTAAGTCTAGAGCATTGAACTTAAAATTATACATTGTCAGAATGGGAGAGGTTAAAACTACATTATGCCCCATGGAACTGAGTTAAACTTTACCTCAAGTCCCTGCACTGAGTCCTGTATTGGCTGATGTTGCCTTAAAAGATACCTAGTCTGTAGAAAACATTAAACTTAGGGGCATGGATGAAATATTGCTCATCTGAATATAGCCTGGAGTCTTTCTGCATGAGAGTAAGATATGGATAATAACACCACCTTGCTTTGCAGGAGAATTATGGAGACAATTATTTTAATTCATTAGAAGCTCAGATATTCTGTCTTGGGAGATGAGTACTATAGATAAAAAGAGTGAGTGACAAAAAGCTTCTCTGTATTTCTTCTGTAAAGCATTTCTGAGATTTGTGGTTTGTAACCTTTCAGCACAGTTTAAATTCAGTCTCTTGAAAAAAAAAAGCCTCTTGCTCTCTGTGGTACTGTTTGCTGTTTCCCAGTTTGAAATCAACTAGTAGAACCCCAGAGGGTTTCTCAAAAGGCTGACCATTAAACACAGTCCGGAACAAAGATCAATTGAAAACACATTTAGATTTAAGCTTCCTGGCCTGCTTTTAATTTCTTCAAATCAGCGTTGGGAGTTACTACCATGGTCAGTCTGGCCTTTTATTCGTTCTATGGCTTATTTGTATAAACAATCAACCTCAAGGATGCCCAACTGCTTTCTGGGATGTCTTATATTTATTTTTTTTAATATCTTCCAAATATTCCCAAAGTTATCAAAGGAATATGATTTTAAATGCTGAAAACATGTTTAACATGTTGCACATTATTGAAACAGAGCGTTATTTATGAGTCTAAAGGGAGTTTGCAAGAAATTCACTTCGTGAGCAGAATTTGGGTCATGGTACCTTATAGCTTCAGTAGCTCTCTTGGGTCTGGGATCTGGATTTGTGGCTGCCTGGATTGATATTTCTGTTCAGATGGAGCTATATAGGCACAAAAGGATATATAGCTCCAAAGAGTTTGCAGTTCAGATAGAAATCAGGAATAGTCAGTAGTTTGTCTGAGCTTACTTCTGCCCTTACGGACAGGAGTAGAGTCCTAAATGTAGTTTGTAGCAACCTCTGGGCATTAAAGTGACTGAAGCACTTGTAGTTCTGTCCCTGGCTGTTCTGAGCCTTGAACTCTTTCTCTTGTGTAAGGTGCCGTGCTACTGTATTGCCACCAGAAGTGTGATGACAAGCACATCGTTTTGTTGCAAGTCTTGCAATAATTGCTGGTTTGGCTATGGGGTTTGGTTTTTGTTTGGGTTTGGGGTTTTTTTTGGTAGTTTTTTTTTTGCTTGGGGTTCTTTCTTTCTTTCTTTCTTTCTTTCTTTCTTTCTTTCTTTCTTTCTTTCTTTCTTTCTTTCTTTCTTTCTTTCTTTCCTTCTTTCCTTCTTTCCTTCTTTCCTTCTTTCCTTCTCTCTTTCTCTCTTTCTCTCTCTTTCTTTCTTTCTTTCTTTCTTTCTTTCTTTCTTTCTTTCTTTCTTTCTTTCTTTCTTTCTTTCTTTCTTTCTTTCTTTCCTTCCTTCCTTCCTTCCTTCCTTCCTTCCTTCCTTCCTTCCTTCCTTCCTTCCTTCCTTCCTTCCTTCCTTCCTTCCTTCCTTCCTTCCTTCCTTCCTTCCTTCCTTCCTTCCTTCCTTCCTTCCTTCCTTCCTTCCTTCCTTCCTTCCTTCCTTCCTTCCTTCCTTCCTTCCTTCCTTCCTTCCTTCCTTCCTTCCTTCCTTCCTTCCTTCCTTCCTTCCTTCCTTCCTTCCTTCTTTCCTTCTTTCTTTCCTTCTTTCCTTCTTTCCTTCTTTCCTTCTTTCCTTCTTTCCTTCTTTCCTTCTTTCCTTCTTTCCTTCTTTCCTTCTTTCCTTCTTTCCTTCCTTCTTTCCTTCCTTCTTTCCTTCCTTCTTTCCTTCTTTCTTTCCTTCTTTCTTTCCTTCTTTCTTTCCTTCTTTCTTTCCTTCTTTCTTTCTTTCTTTCTTTCTTAAGACAAGCTACTGTAGTCCTAAAGTGACAATATCAGCTCTTAGAGTTCTGTATTATGTTTTGAATTCTCGATGTTACAACAGAAAATTGTGACTATAAAAAGACTGCATCAAGCAAATATTGTTTTGTCAATATGCCAGAACCTTCTCCCATTTTAACAGTCATGGAGATCATTAGATAAGATATTTGGGTGTTGAAAGCTGGTGGCAATATATCATCACTGTCAAGAAAATAATAAAACTAACATAAATGCGTTTGTGTTATATATGTTAGAAGAAATACATTGGCAAATACATTGCGTGCAGACACACTCTGGGGGCATGAGAAGCCTTAAGGATCAAGTTAGTACAGTAGCCTCCCTGGACTGATACACCCTTCATAGTGGGGCCACTTAATATCTGTGCTCAGTCCGCTATGTTCCATCACCAAGCTAACTTGCTCAGGTACCACAGCTATTGCTGTATGGCAATGTTTGTAATGCAGGCATGCAACTTCAAGAGGGACAGCACGTGGGAACAAATAACATCCCCAGCAGAGATTCCAGGCTCTAAGTCTGTATGCTAAGTCTTTTAGGGGAATAGCATTAGTGATAGCTTCAATATATAACGGTATTCATTATGAATAATGCTAGCCTAGAGACAGCTCATTATGTTTGTAGGGTGGTTTCTCTAAAAAGCAGATGTTGGACAGATGGTAGTTAAATGATCAGTCATGCCACCATCTACAGCAAGTCTGAGGACTGTGGATAAAAAGGGTAGTGTGTTGGATGTACTTAATTTCTGTGGGAACCTTGTACTTTTTTTACAGGTATACAAAGGCTCATGGAAATATGGAAGTTGCTGGTTAAGTATTGTAGAGCGGCTGATGGCTACAGAAGTTAGCAAAGCTTCACCCTGATGTGCTTGTTACCCTTGGGTGTCTGTAAATCCTACAACAGAATTCTCCAGAGGTGATGAGACTGCATGCTAGCCAGCACTTCACAGAAATCTTCTTTTAGGCTCAAACACTTCTTGCTTCTCCTTTTATTCCTTTTCCTTAAAAACTTTTGTCTGCTCTTTTTTCAGTCTGTTTTCTCATGTAAGCTCTCTGAGCTGTTATGTTTCATGTCAGTAGCATTGGAAGAGTATCCTTCAACTGAAAACTGTTACTCAGTATTCTATTGCAACCAAAGTAATCAAATACAACTGCCTGTGTAGATAGTGATTCATTGCTTATGTAACGTAGTGTTCAGGCTTTATCACCTTTGTTCAGCATGGGAACTAGTACTGTATTTCCTGTGCAATAGCAAGTCTTTCCTAAGACACAGTTCTGGCCATGGGTTCATAACGGTACTGATCTTAGTGTATCTTAATTGTTGCTAAATGCATTTGTTTTGTCAGCTGAAGTCAAGTTACAGGACACACATTATGCAAATAGAACACAGTATTTAATTGTTTTAAGTGCTATGTCCAACCTGTGCCACCACAGGAGAAACTCTTTCAGATTTTGGGTAGAACTTTTGCAAGGGCTCAAGACTGCTTCATTAAAATGAAATCTTTAGTTTCCATTGGTCTTTAATCAAATACAAACCAGAGCTTCCAGGGATTGTAATAATGTCTCAAGTTGAATTTGGCTCTTTTGCAGCCCATCAAAAGAAGTTGTCCTTGACAAAAACAATATTTTAAATATCTGCTCACCAGTACTGGAGCCAAAAGGTTCCTATTTCATTTGGCAAAATACCTTCCCAGGAACAAGACTGAGACCTGAAGCTGAGCCAAAATAAGCTCTAACAGATGCTTAGCCTAGAAAGCACTAGACTGTATGGCTAAAATTGTTGAAAGAGAATACAGGAAAAGGGAAGGGTAGCTAGCTGGTTCTGCTTCTCACTTGCTGTGTGGGCAAGCTGCATCCCTTCTGTCCTAGAGCTCTGCCAACAAGAGGACCTGTCTCATCTGTCTGCTACCTCGCTTCAGCTTCTGGGGCTTAATCCACTGCTTGCTGTGAGTACTCCTGTAGTCAGCTTTAGACCTTCTGCTCATAGTAGCTGAGAAGTCTAACCTTGTCCTTTCCTAATGGGCTCTGTTTAGCTTGAATAGCGAAAACTCTTCGGATCAGGAGGCTCTGCTGTGGCCTTCTGTTCACATTTTCCATTGTACATCTAGTACTCAAGCTTGCAAAAGAACCCAGAAGATTTTCAGATGATAGTGAGGTTTGAAAATTGCAAAAACTGTGCATCTGTGATGACTGAAGTTGATCTAATTTTCCACAATCATCCTTTCCTTCCAGGATGGTTCTGGCCTTAGTCAGTCATCATATAATTCTGTCCTGACTCTCAGGTCTGGTGATAAAGTTAGTAACTTTCTTGGTGTCTTTGCTGTTAATGCAAAGAAGGGGTGTGGGACTCTGAGGCAAGGACAAAGCAGGACTGTGGTCAGCAGTTGGATTGATTCAGGTTGTTGTAAAAGTACAGCCCGATGATGCTGCTTCATGGCAATTTCTGTGAAACTGCAGCTTAAATACTTGGTCATTTTCCAGATTCTGGCAGTGACAGGCAGTGAGGACAAACAAGCTGAACAGCCTTCCTGAGATACAGAGATGCCTGATCCATAACCAGAACTGGAGTCCTGACTTCTTAAGTCAGACTGATCACAGATATCACCAGGATATAAGTAGCTAATTGCTGCTCTTTTGGAAGCAGTTAAAGTTAAAAAATGCCAAGCATCAGCACTCTAGGGTAAAGCTAAATCACAGAATCGCAGAATGATAGACGTTGGAAGGAATCTCTGGAGATCATCTGCTCCGATGCCCCTGCCAGAGCAGGATCACCTACAGCAGGCTGCATAAGACAGCATCCAGGTGGGTTTTGAATACCTCCAGAGATGGAGACTCCACAGTCTCTCTGGGCAGCCTGTTCCAGTGCTCTGTCACCCTCACAGTAAAGAAGTTGCTCTTTATGTCGAACTTCCATTGCCTCTTGTCCTGTCACTGGGCACCACTGAAAAAAGACTGACGCCATCCTCCTGACATTCAGCCTTCAAGTA
>NW_028168312.1:0-8866 GCF_964237585.1 Gallinula chloropus
CACCTGGGTGATGGTGAGGGGGGTCCTGTTGCCCTGCTGGGCCTGCATGGCGGCCTAGGCCCGGGCCTGGGCCTTTCTTACCATGACCCCGCCATGTCCCCCTGTCTGTCTGTCCCCCTGTCCCCCCCATGTCCCCCCCATGTCCCCCTGTCCCCCCACACACCTGGGTGATGGTGAGGGTGGTCCTGTTGACCTGCTGGGCCTGCATGGCGGCCTAGGCCCAGGCCTGGGCCTCCAGTACCATGGCCCCCCCATGTCCTCCTGTCCCACCCCATGTCCCCCTGTCTGTCCATCCCCCCCAGTCCCACCCCATGTCCCCCTGTCTGTCCCCCCCACGTCCCCCAGTCCCCCCACACCCCTGGGTGATGGTGAGGGTGGTCCTGTTGACCTGCTGGGCCTGCATGGCGGCCTAGGCCCAGGCCTGGGCCTTCAGTACCATGACCCCCCATGTCCCCCTGTCTGTCCACCCCCCCCATGTCCCCCAGTCCCCCCAACTCCCAGGTGATGGTCAGGGTGGTCCTGTTGCCCTGCTGGGCCTGCATGGCGGCCTAGGCCCGGGCCTGGGCCTTCCTTACCATGACCCCCCCATGTCTCCCTGTCCGTCCCCTCCCCGTCCCCCTGTCTGTCCCCCCCATGTCTCCCCCACGTCCCCCTGTCCCCCCCACACCTGGGTGATGGTGAGGGTGGTCCTGTTGACCTGCTGGGCCTGCATGGCGGCCTGTGCTCGGGCCTTCACCACGTGTGTGCAGAGCAGAGCCCCCAGGTACCCGAAATCCCCCTTGTAGGAGTCCTGGTTATCGGGGGGGGGCCGGATTTTGGCCAACACGGGGGCACAGTGTTTCTGTTGGGGTGACAGACAGACAGACAGACAGTCATTGAGAGGAGGGGGGGACACCCACACCCCCACCCTGCAGCCCCCCGACCCGTCAAAGCATCCCCCATGTCACTACCAGCCTCCCCACCCCCACCTTGTGCCCTCCCTGGCATGGACCCCCCCTCAAATAACCCCCTGCCCACCCCCCCACACCCTAAACCCCCCCACCCCCCCCCCCAAAAACCCCACCAGCAACAGGGTCTGGACGTGGTCGGCCCCGATCTTGTCGATGTTGCTGACGACGGGACCCTCCAAGATGGCGCGGACGCGCTCGCCCTCCACGGGCAAGCGGGGCAGGATCAGGGTCTTGATCACCTTGGGGAGGGGGACACGGCGGGGTCAGGGACTGGGAGGGTCTGGGGAGGGACTGGGGAAGAGCTGGCAGGATACTGGGAGGATATTGGGGGGATACTGGGGGGATACTGGGGCCCGGCCCCTCCAAGATGGCGCGGCCGCGCTCGCCCTCCACGGGCAAGCGGGGCAGGATCAGGGTCTTGATCACCTTGGGGAGGGGGACACGGCGGGGTCAGGGGGTGGGGGGCACTGGGAGGGACTGGGGAAGAGCTGGCAGGATACTGGGAGGATATTGGGGGGATACTGGGGGGATACTGGGGACTGGCCCCTCCAAGATGGCGCGGACGCGCTCGCCCTCCACGGGCAAGCGGGGCAGGATCAGGGTCTGGATCACCTTGGGGAGGGGGACACGGCGGGGTCAGGGGGTGGAGGGCACTGGGGAGGGACTGGGGAGGAGCTGGCAGGATACTGGGGGAATACTGGGGGAATACTGGGGGAATACTGGGGGGACACTGGGGGGACACTGGGGGAATACTGGGGGAATACTGGGGGGTTAATAGGGGAATACTGGGGAGATACTGGGGGGAATACTGGGGGGAATACTGGGGAAGAGCTGGCAGGATACTGGGGAGATACTGGGGGATACTGAGAGGATACTGGCGGGATACTGGGAGGATACTGGGGAAGAGCTGGCAGGATACTGGGAGGATACTGGGAGCATACTGGAGAAGAGTTGGCAGGATACTGGGGGGATACTGGGGAAGAGCTGGCAGGATACTGGGGAGATACTGGCGGGATACTGGGAGGATACTGGAGAAGAGTTGGCAGGATACTAGGGAGATACTGGGGGGATACTGAGAGGATACTGGCGGGATACTGGGAGGATACTGGGGAAGAGCTGGCGGGACACTGGGAGGATACTGGGGAAGAGCTGGCAGGATACTGGGAGGATACTGGGGAAGAGCTGGCAGGATACTGGGAGGATACTGGGAGCATACTGGAGAAGAGTTGGCAGGATACTGGGGGGATACTGAGAGGATACTGGGAGGATACTTGGAGGATACCGGGGGAATACTGGGAGGATTCTGCGAGGATACTGGGAGGATACTGGGGGAATACTTGGGGGACACTGGGGGGTTAATGGGGGAATACTGGGGGGATACTGGGAGGATACTGGGGGAATACTGGGAGGATACTGGGGAAGAGCTGGCATGATACTGCGGGGATACTGGGGGGAATACCAGGTGGATACTGGGGGGATACTGGGGAAGAGCTGGCAAGATACTGGGGAGATACTGGGAGGATACCAGGGGGATACTGGGAGGATACTGGCGGAATATTGGGAGGATACTGGGAGGATACTGGGGGAATACTGGGGGGACACTGGGGGGTTAATGGGGGAATACTGGGGGGATACTGGGAGGATACTCAGGGGATACTGGGGGAATAATAGGGAAGAACTGGCAGGATACTGGGGATATACTGGGGGGATTCTGGGGGGATACTGGAAGGATACTGGGGAAGAGCTGGCAGGATACTGGAGGGATACTAGGAGGATACTGAGGAAGAGGTGGCAGGATAGTGGGGAGATACTGGGAGGATACTGGGGAAATATTGGGAAGATACTGGGGGATACTGGGGAAGAGCTGACAGGATACTGGGGGGATACTGGGGGGAATACTGGGGGATACTGGGGAAGAGCTAGCAGGATAATGGGGGGATACTGGGAGGATACTGCGTGGACACTGGGAAGATACTGGGGAAGAGCTGGCAGGATAATGGGGGGATACAGGGCGAATACTGGGGGAATACTGGGAGGATACTGAGAAGACACTGGGGGGATACTGAGGGGATACTGGGGGGACACTGGGGGGATACTGGGGGGATACTGGGGGAATAATAGGGAAGAACTGGCAGGATACCGGGGAGATACTGGGGGATACTGAATGGAATACAGGGGGGAATACTGGGGAGATACTGGGGGGATACTGGGGGAATACTGGGGGGATAGGGATACGGGGGAGATACTGGGGGGCCACTGGGGGGATACTGGGGGGACACTGGGCAATACTGGAGGCCACTGGGGGCCACTGGGGGATACTGGGTGATACTGGGGGGATACTGGAGGGATACTGGAGGGATACTGGGGGCCACTGGGGGACACTGGAGGGATACCGGGGGGATACTGGGGGCCACTGGGGTGATACTGGTGGCCACTGGGGGCCACTGGTCGCCACTCACGTCGTGGCCCAGCTCGGCCAGTCCCGCGATGGAGCCGTAGCGGGTGGTCCAGGGGGTCTTCTCGTCCACCCAGCTCTGGGGCACAGCGCAGGCTGCTGCCCCACTGCTGCCCCACAGCCACCCCATAACCACCCCATAGCACCCCATAACTGCCCCATAGCCGCCCATAGCCGCCCCATAACTGCCCCACAGCCACCCCATAGCGCCCCATAACTGCCCCACAGCCACCCCATAACCGCCCCATAACCACCCCACAACCGCCCCATAACTGCCCATAACCATCCCATAACACCCCCATAGCGCCCCATAACCACCCCACAGCCACCCCACAGCCGCCACCCCAGCTCCACAGCCCCATCCCAGTCCCCCCAGTCCCACCCCACAGCCCCCACCCCAGCTCCACAGGCCCCCATCCCAGCCCCAGCCCCCCAGCCCCATCCCAGCCCCCCCAAACCCACCCCCCAACCCCCCAAACGCCCCCCTACCCTGGTGAAGGTCTTGGTGATGCGGGACTGGCTCCAGCCCCCCAATCCCACCCCACCTCCACAGGCTCCAACCCCATCCTCATCCCATACCCAGCCCCCCAGCCCCATCCCAGCCCCCCCAAACCCACTCCCCAGCCCCCCAGCCCCCCCAAAACACCCCCCCCCAGACCCCTCCTACCCTGCTGAAGGTCTTGGTGATGCGGGACTGGCTCCAGCCCCCTAATCCCACCCCACAGCCCCCACCCCAGCTCCCCAGCCCCATCCCATCCCCAGCCCCCCAGTCCCACCCCAGCCCCCCCAAACCCACCCCACAGCCCCCCCAAAATCGCCCCCCCCCCCCCCAGCTCCTCCCCACCCTGGTGAAGGTCTTGGTGATGCGGGACTGGCCCCAGCCCCCCAATCCCACCCCACAGCCCCCACCCCAGCCCCCCAGCCCCATCCCATCCTCATCCCAGCCCCCCCAAACCCACCCCCCAGCCCCCCCAAACGCCCCCCTACCCTGGTGAAGGTCTTGGTGATGCGGGACTGGCCCCAGCCCCCCCAACCCCATCCTCATCCCATCCCCAGCCCCAAGGCCCCCAACCCAATCCCAATCCCATCCCCAGCCCCCCAGCCCCATCCCAGCCCCCCGGCCCCACCCCAGCCCCCCCAAACCCACCCCCCAGCCCCCCCAAACGCCCCCCTACCCTGGTGAAGGTCTGGGTGATGCAGCACTGGCCCCAGCCCCCCCAACCCAATCCCAATCCCATCCCCAGCCCCCTGGCCCCAAACCCAATCCCAATCCCATCCCCAGCACCCTGGCCCCATCCCAGCCCCCCCCAAACGCCCCCCTACCCTGGTGAAGGTCTTGGTGATGCGGGACTGGCCCCAGCCCCCCCAACCCCATCCTCATCCCATCCCCAGCCCCCTGGCCCCCAACCCAATCCCAATCCCATCCCCAGCCCCCCAGCCCCACCCCAGCCCCCCCAAACCCACCCCCCAGCCCCCCAAATGCCCCCCAAACGCCCCCCTACCCTGGTGAAGGTCTTGGTGATGCAGGACTGGCCCCAGCCCCACAATCCCACCCCACAGCCCCCACCCCAGCCCCCCAGCCCCATCCCATCGTCATCCCATCCCCAGCCCCCTGGCCCCATCCCAGCCCCCCAGCCCCATCCCAGCCCCCCCAAACCCACCCCCCAGCCCCCCCAAATGCCCCCCTACCCTGGTGAAGGTCTTGGTGATGCAGGACTGGCTCCAGCCCCCCAACCCCACCCCACAGCCCCCACCCCAGCTCCACAGGCGCCCATCCCATCCCCAGCCCTCCGGCCCCATCCCAGCCCCCCCAAACCCACTCCCCAGCCCCCCAGCCCCCCCCAAACGCCCCCCAAACGCCCCCCTACCCTGGTGAAGGTCTTGGTGATGCGGGACTGGATGTTGTTGGTGGTGGTGCTGAAGTTCTTGCAGAGTTGGGCCACCAGCCGGGCGGCGAAGTCCCGCAGGGCCCAGTGATTGTCCACGTCGGGCCGCAGGCAGAGCTGGCGGCTCACGATGCAGGTCAGCACGGCTGGGATCAGCTCGTGCAGCTGGGGGGCACGGGGGGGTCACTGGGGGCTCTGGGGGGGTCACTGGGGGCGTTGGGGGGGTCACTGGGGGCTTTCGGGGCATTGGGAGACACTGGGAGCATGGGGGGTATCGGGGTATGGGGGGCACTGGGGACATGGAGGGGTATGGGGGGGTCAATGAGGGCATTGGGGGGGGTCATGGGGGGGTTATGAGGGCATTGGGGGGGTCACTGGGGGCTTTGGGGGGGTCACTGGGGGCTTTGGGGGGGTCACTGGGGTGACAGGCCGCGGGCAGAGCTGGCGGCTCATGATGCAGGTCAGCACGGCTGGGATCAGCTCGTGCAGCTGGGGGTCACTGGGGGCTCTGGGGGGGTCACTGAGGGCTTTGGGGGGGTCACTGAGGGCTTTCGGGGCATTGGGAGACACTGGGAGCATGGGGGGTATCGGGGTATGGGGGGAATGAGGGGACACTGGGGACATGGAGGGGCATGGGGGGGTCAATGAGGGCATGGGGGGGTCATGGGGGGGTCACAGGGGGCATTGGGGGCATTGGGAGACACTGGGAGCATGGGCGGTATCAGCGCATAGGGGGGCACTGGGGACATGGAGGGGTATGGGGGGTCATGGGGGAGCTTTGGGGGGTCACAGGGGTTGGGGGGGGCGTTGATGGGGTCACTGGGGGCCTTGGGGGGGTCACTGGGGGCCATTGGGAGCATGGGGGGTATCAGCACATGGGGGGGATGGGGAGGCACTGGGGCCATGGAGGGGCATGAGGGCCATGGAGGGGCTTTGGGGGGGCCACCGAGGTCGGGGGGGGCATTGGGGGGGTCACAGGGGGCGTTGGGGGGGTCACAGGGGGCGTTGGGGGGGTCACAGGGGGCGTTGGGGGGCATTGAGAGACACTAGGAGCATGGGGGGTATCAGAGTATGGGGGGAATGAGGGGGCACTGGGGACATGGAGGGGAACTGGGAGGTCACTGGGGGCATTGGGGGGTCACAGGGGGCGTTGGGGGGGTCACAGGGGGACACGGGGGACGGACAGATGGACATGGAGGGGGGACGGGACACACAGGGTCACCCCCAGGCAGGGTGTCCCCTGGACGGGAAGGGGGAGGTTGGGGGGAGGGGGGGTGTCCCAAAATAGGGACTTGGGGGGGGTCAGAGCTGCATCCCTGTGCCCCCCCGAGTGTCACACGTGTCCCCATGTCCCCCCCCCATATCCCTGTGCCCCCCCCCCAAATTCCTCCAGGTAGAGGGTGGGAAGGGATGAATGGGGTGGGATGAGGCAGGTGGGGGGGGTCCCAAAATAGGGACTGGGAGGGGGTCAGAGCCACATCCCTGTGCCCCCCCCGAGTGTCACACGTGTCCCCATGTCCCCCCCCCATATCCCTGTGTCCCCCCCAAGTGTCACACGTGTCCCCATGTCCCCCCCCCCATATCCCTGTGCCCCCCAGAGAGTGGGAAGGGATGAATGGGGTGGGATAAGGTGGGTGGGGGGGGGGGTCCCAAAATAGGGACTGGGGGGGGTCAGAGCTGCATCCCTGTGCCCCCCCCGGGTATGACACGTGTCCCCATGTCCCCCCCCATATCCCTGTGCCCCCCCCCCAAATTCCTCCAGGTAGAGGGTGGGAAGGGATGAATGGGGTGGGATGAGGCAGGTGGGGGGGGTCCCAAAATAGGGACTGGGAGGGGGTCAGAGCCACATCCCTGTGCCCCCCCCGAGTGTCACACGTGTCCCCATGTCCCCCCCCCATATCCCTGTGTCCCCCCCAAGTGTCACACGTGTCCCCATGTCCCCCCCCCCCCATATCCCTGTGCCCCCCAGAGAGTGGGAAGGGATGAATGGGGTGGGATAAGGCGGGTGGGGGGGGGTCCCAAAATAGGGACTGGGGGGGGGTCAGAGCCACATCCCTGTGCTCCCCCCGCATGTCACACGTGTCCCCATGTCCCCCCCCATATCCCTGTGTCCCCCCCCCCAAATTCCTCCAGGTAGAGGGTGGGAAGGGATGAATGGGGTGAGATGAGGCGGGTGGGGGAGGTCCCAAAATAGGGACTGGGGGGGGGTCAGAGCCACATCCCTGTGCCCCCCCTGAATGTCACACGTGTCCCCATGTCCCCCCCCCACATCCCTGAGCCCCCCCCTCACATATTTCTCCAGGTAGAGGGTGGGGTTGTCCATCAGAGCCTTCACCATCCTCATGAGGTAGATGAGCAGCGCCAGGTTGTTCTGCACCACGTTGACACGGACCTGGGAAGAGGAAAAGTGGGGGGGGGGTAGGGGGGCAAAAAAGGGGGGGTGTAGGATGTGTGATGACATCATAAGGCTGCCAAAAAAAAGGGGGGACACCCCCCAAAACCTCACCCCTTCAGAGATGAAGGTGCTGAAGCGTGGGAGCATCTGGTAGAGCCCGGGATCGGTGGCGATGCTCTGGAGAGCTTCCTAAAAAGGGGGTTTTGGGGTCAAAATGGGGGTGTCCTGTTAAAGAACCCCTCCTGTTAAAGAACCCCCCCCCAAAAAGGGTGTAGACCCCCTAAAAAGTGGGTTTTGGGGTGACTCACAGCACGTTTGGCCTCGCAGGAGCCCACACAGGCTTCAGTGATCTCCTTGTAGTAGAGCTGTTGTGCTCCACCGACAGCTCGTGGACGCTGCGGGGTTTGAGGCGCAGGGGGGGGGTCTCCAGTAAGGGACCCTTCTTCTCCTTCCCTGGGTGGGGTGAAGGGGGGTGGGGGTGGGATATTGGGTGGGTTTTAGTGGGGGGGAGACACCCCCACCCCCTCCCAAATTGGTAGGGAATGAAATAATAAGGGGGGGGTGGGGAAGGAGGGGGAGGTTGAGCCTGAAGCTGCCACCAAACCCTTCCACGGGCACCTGGAAAAGCTCTAAATACCCCAGACCCCCCACCCAAAATACACCCTAAAAGCCCCAGGACCCCCCCACACTAAAATACACCCCACATCCCCCCCCCCCAAACACTTTCTGAAGCCCCCAGGGACCCCCACCTACAGATTCCCTCCACCACCCTTCATAGAGCCCCTGAAACCCTCAGGAACCCACAAACACCCCCCCCCAATCCCGCTTTAATCCTCTTTAAACCCTCAGGGACCCCCCCAAATTCCTTCCAGACCCTTCCCCAACCCTTCCTGAGGTCCCCAACGCCCCCCCCCCCAAAAAAAAACACACCCCACCTTTGCCATCAGCACTGGCTGAGCTCTGCCCCTTCCCCTTGAGAGCTCCATCCTCCTCCTGCCCCGGCTTGGCCGCTTTGAGGGGCTCTGTGGCTTCAGCCTTCTGCTGCTCCTTGGGGGCTGGGGGGACCCCAAAAATAAGGGGGTTAAGGGGGGGTCAATCACCCCCTCTCTTCAACAGGAAAAGGTGGGGGTTGAGGAGGAAGAGGAGGCTCACCAGGTGGGGGGTTTTCAGGGATGGCAGG